>NC_065538.1:58863343-58940567 GCF_932294415.1 Quercus robur | reverse complement strand
CGAAGGGTTCCATCTGCTCACTCTTGCTGATGATCTTGTGCATCATCAGTTTGGCGCCATCTGTGGGGACAATGATATTCTCAAATTCACGTTTAGAAATGTAGTTTTCGTTAACCCTCTACATTCAGATGGAACCCAACCCAGATTCAGCAGCCTTGGCCCAGCAAGTCCAAGCCCTTACAGCCACCATTGAAGAACTCACCAAACAGAACCAGGAAATGAAGCTGCGGCTCCAGCAGGTTCAACAAGCTCAACAGGAAGAGAATCGGTCCAAGGGTAACATGGAGGAAGAAGGGGATAGTCAACGGAGGGAAACCCCCCGAAGACCAACTACTCCGGACGAACAGAACTCAGATCTTCTTCGAGAAATGAGGAAAGAGATGGACGAACTAAGGAGCGCTATCAAAGAGAAGACGGACCGAAGCGTAGACAAAATGATAAGGGCTACGGATTTGCCTTTCACTACAGCGGTACTTGAATGCCCCGTGCCGTCAAAGTTTCGCTTGCCTCAATTAGAGCCATTCAACGGACTCAAGGACCCACAGGATCATCTTAATACCTTTAAGACGACTCTGGGTCTTCAGCAACCACTTGACGAGATATTGTGTCGTTCCTTCCTTACGACTCTCAAAGGAGCTACAAGAGAATGGTTTACTAAGTTGCCAAACTCGTCCATAGACAACTTCGATCAGCTAAGTAGCGCCTTCTTGCGCCACTTCATTGGGGGGCAACGTCCAAAGAGGCCAGTAGACTACTTGCTAACCGTAAGACAGAGAGAGAAGGAAACTCTGAGGTCATATGTCAAACTATTCACCCGGGAGACTTTAGAGGTGGACGAAGCTGATGACAAGGTGCAGTTGACGACATTCAAGGCAGGATTAAGGTCCAGAGACCTCGTGGCTTCCCTCGCAAAGAATCCCCCAAAGACGATGGCGGAAATGCTCCTAAAGGCATAGAAGTACATGAATGCGGAAGATGCTCTAGCTGCCATAAAAGATACTGAGAGGCCAGGAGACAAGGCCAGGAGGGAAGACGACCGTAGGGGGCAAAAGAGAGACAGACCAGATCGTCGGAACAGTGACGAGAATAGGAGGAAGGACGATAAAAATCCTCGGACCGTAAAATTTACTCCTTTGGTTATGCCTGTTGACAAGATTTTCATGCAGATCAAGGACGAGCACTATCTCAAATGGCCCAGGCCATTACACTCATCCCCCAACGTATGTGACAAGAACAAGTATTGCCGGTTCCATAGAGACCATGGCCACAACACAGAAGATTGCAGAGACCTGAAGGAGCAAATAGAGGAATTAATACGGAAAGTGAAGTTACAGAAGTATGTAAAGAAAGGAGAATATAGCAAGTTCAGAGACGACAACAAGACCCAGCGTGAATCCTTCCCTCGGGATGACGACCATTCGTCCCAGCCTCAGCGCAAGGTGATCGGGGAGATAAACACGATCACAGGAGGACCGTTTTCAGGAGGATTATTTAGATCACTCAAAAAGGCATACCATAGACAGGTGAACAGCGTCCACACCATACCTCCATCCAAGCACCGACGAACATGCCAGGACTTGTCCTTCAGTGAAGGAGACGCCATGGGAGTAAAGAAGCCCCACAGTGATCCCCTGGTCATAATGCTGAATATAGAAGGATTCAATACCAAAAGGATCCTTGTTGATAACGGGAGCTCAGCGGACATCATCTACTTCCCAGCCTTCCAGCAGCTGAGATTAGACCCAAAAAGGTTTCGCCCTTTTGACTCTCCACTCGTCTGTTTCAGTGGAGACAGGGTCTACCCCAGAGGTATAGTGACACTAACGGTGATGGCAGGGACCTACCTATTACAGTTGACCAAACAAGTAGACTTCCTGGTGGTAGATTGCCCCTCATCCTATAATGTCATCATTGGGAGGCCCACCCTTAACAAGTGGAAAGCGGCAACGTCAACCTACTGTTTGAAGGTGAAATTCCCGACAGACAACGGCATGGGTGAAGTGAAAGGTGATCAAGTCCTGGCAAGGGAATGCTATCAGGCCGTACTGGCAGGAAAAGAGAACCACACGTGGACGATTGAAGAAAAAGAGGAAGACAGGATGGAGGCATTGGAAACAGTGGAATTAGTAGAAGGAAATGCGGACAAGACGACCAAGATAGGGACGACGCTAAGCCCCGAGATGAGATCAAGACTCATAAAGTTCCTTAAAGAGAATCTGGATGTCTTTGCATGGAGTCACGAGGACATGCCGGGCATATCTCCAGAAGTCATCCAGCATAGGCTGAAGGTCGACCCCAGCAAGAAGCCCGTTCAGCAACGACGAAGAACCTTCGCCCCAGAGCGAGATCAGGCAGTTGCAGAGGAAGTAACCAAACTCTTGACGACGGGATTCATCCGGGAAGTATATTATCCTGAATGGCTTACCAACGTTGTCCTGGTAAAGAAAGCGAACGGAAAATGGAGAATGTGTGTAGACTTCACCGATCTGAACAAAGCATGCCCAAAGGACAGCTTCCCTCTACCAAGGATAGACCAACTCGTGGACTCCACCGCCGGACAAAAGTTACTGACGTTCATGGACGCCTTCTCAGGGTACAACCAGATAAAGATGGCTGAAGAAGACCAAGAGAAGACAGCCTTCATCACAAGCCAAGGACTCTACTGTTACAAGGTAATGCCTTTTGGGCTGAAAAATGCTGGAGCTACGTATCAGAGAATGGTAAACAAAATGTTCAGCCAGCAGATTGACAGGAACATGGAGGTGTACGTGGACGATATGCTCGTCAAGAGCAGGGAAGAGCTCACACATCTGGACGACTTGGAGGAAACTTTTGCAACCCTCAAAAAACACTAGATGAAGTTGAATCCAAGCAAGTGTGTTTTTGGGATAGCCTCGGGGAAGTTCTTGGGATTCATGGTGTTCCAGAGAGGAATAGAAGTAAATCCAGAGAAAGTACGAGCTATCATTGACATGGCCTCACCCAAAACCGTCAAGGATGTACAAAAACTCACAGGCAGGATAGCAGCTTTAAACAGGTTCATCTCTAGGGCTACAGACAAATGCCTGCCCTTCTTTAAAACCTTGAAGCAGGCTTTTGCTTGGACCGACGAGTGCGAAGCGGCGTTCCAAGAGTTGAAGCAATACCTGAGCAGTCCACCTCTCCTAAGCTCGTCCAAAGAAGGAGAAAACCTATACCTGTACCTGGCGGTGTCAGCCTCGGCAGTAAGTGCAGCTTTGATTAGAGAAGAAGGCAAGAAGCAACTCCCAGTTTACTACGTCAGCCAAGCCTTTCAAGGAGCTGAGTTTAGATACCCAAGGATCGAAAAGATTGCGTTTGCACTAATAGTAGCCTCGCGCAAGCACGGGCAATATTTCCAATCGAATCCTATCCTTGTGATGATGGATCAACCAATCAAGAAATCAATGAACAAACCAGAAGCAGCAGGGAGAATGGTCCAGTGGGCGATTGAACTTAGCCAATTTGACATTGAGTACCATCCAAGAACAGCTATCAAGGTGCAATCTCTGGCCGACTTCATCGCTGAATTCACTTTTCCAGACGAAGACGGAGTTACTGACGGAGTTGATAAATGGACAATACAGACAAATGGTTCGTCAGCCCAAAAGAAGGGGGGAGTAGGGGTCGTCATAACCACCCCCGACGGAGAAGTAATGAAATATGGGGTTCAACTAAAATTCCCAACCACCAATAACGAAGCTGAGTATGAAGGAATATTGACGGGCCTGAGGCTTGGGAAAGCTCTTGGTGCCAGAAACTTGTTGATCCAGAGTGATTCAAAGTTGGTAATCGGACAGATCAGTGGAGAGTACGAGGCAAAGGAAGAAAGGATGCAGAAATACCTAAAACTGACAAGGCAACTAACTCAGGAGTTCGACACAGTGGAGTTCGTACAGATCCCAAGAAGCCAGAATATTGGGGCCGACGAAGTATCAAAGCTAGCGTCATCAAAAGAAGGAAGGACAAGCATGGACTTGGCAATAGAGGTCCAGAAACACCCTAGTATTGAAGAGGTTGCGGTGTTCACCATCCAGAGCACAGACACCTGGATGACGCCCATAATATCCTTCCTCCAGGACAGGCACCTACCTCAGAACATTGTCAAGAAGAGAGCAGCCAGGTTCACGATCCTGAATGACGTCTTGTACAAGAGAGGCTTCTCTATGCCTTACTTAAAGTGCGTCGACGAGGAAGAAGCCAAATACATCCTGGAAGAAGTACACGGAGGAATCTATAGCGACCATGCCGGCTCCAGATCCCTGGTCAACAAGGTGATAAGAGCAGGGATCTATTTGGCTTCTATGTCATGCACAAATAAAGAGATCCTATGTCATGCCACCAAAGTTCAAAACCCTAATGCTCTCTTTGTCGGTTGTGTCCCAAGGTCACATGGCAAATAATTATGCAACGGTTGAAGAAGTTTGAATTTGAATAATGTTTTGCAGTAGATTAGGATGAGGATTTATCTAGTAAATTATGATGAGGATGAAGATTATGATTTATGATGGGAATGACGATGCTACATCCCAAGGACGAAGATAACATTAATGACGAAGGAAGCATCCTTGACGAAGTCATCAGGAACAACGAAGAAAGTTATCATCACTAACGAAGGCAGGGAGTCATTCAATGCAGTCAATCAATGACCTGAGCTGTTACGAAATCAACCCAGCAGACCGTTGGGAACCTCTTAAAAGTCTCATTATTGGACCAGGGGCGTTACTTGAGAAAGCATTAACCACCCCAACGGCTAGCCCCCAAGGCCGCAAGTATAAAGCTCTCACACAGTCAACAGAAGGTACGAGATACACAGACACATACTGACATCTTGAGATCATATTCTGATTCTTGATTTCTATTTACCATTCTAACTTTGGCATCGGAGACGTTGTGGCAGGCACCACACCGGTGACCATCATTAAGCATACTCTCTCGCACAACGAAGGGTTCCATCTGCTCACTCTTGCTGACGATCTTGTGCATCATCAATTTAATTTCAATTTGTATTTTATTTTAAATAGGAGTTGGATCCTATGTTTTAGGACTTGATTTTGATGAGTTTATCTCTTCACTAGTATCATGCTAGAGATCTAGAAAGAGAATTTGAAGATGATATAGTTGAATATTAGTGATCATGGCTAAAACCATTAAGCAACTACAGTCCATTTTTGTGAAGGAATCTTTGAGAATATTCTCGAAGTTACGAACAAGGTTCATGTGAAAATTTTCAAGACAGAAGAGTCAAAGGTGCTTGAAGTGTGATGGGGTCATATTATAAATTCTACTTGAGGCAACTTTAGAATTAAAGGTTTATTTCTATTGTAAACTTCAATTATAAATGGTGACACCCTTGATATGTGTTCACTTGTTGTTGTTTGGTATAGTCTTGTTTTAGTTTGGTTATTTGAGTTTATTTTTATTGATGTTATTTAAGAATTTTTTATTTTTTTATTTTTATGTTTTTTTGTTTAAGGGGTTAAGGATTATGTTTGGGAGGTCAGAATTATTATTGGAGTAATGCTACGTACACAACATTTTTATAATAAAAGTAAAAAAGTGGTATCACTATTGGGCCTAAATTAGAATCAATAACAACTTATCACATAAGATTTGTTGTAAAATTATTGTAAAAATGTTATGGATGCAGCGTCACTCTTATTTTTATTGAACCCAAATTTTTATGATTCTTAAATAAGGGTGTTCAATATTTTTATTAGGGTGCTCACAATAGGTTAGTTTAGTCTATACATTTTTTTGCATGTATATATATACATTATTTTGCAAGTCAGAGTAGTCATGTGACCACCTCACTTAAATGTAGAGCCGCCCTTGGCAGGATGCATGTGTGCAAGGCAAGGTCGAACTGCTTGAACATGGTGGCATGCTAGATTATGTCTAAAATTCAAGTTTAAGGAGGGGTTTGCTTGGCCAAGTGTGACTGTGTTGCATATGGATGGCGATGATGATGTATAAATAGTGTGGGTTGTGCTAGCCAAACTAGGAGGTGACATTAAATTGGTCCAAGTCCTCCACATGTTGATACATGTATTAAATTACTCATTTTCCTAAAAGCTTAAACTATTAGAATACAATGAATTTAATCATTTAATCATAAATTTAATACTTTCCCTTACGCGTGGGCTTCCTAAACTGTCAGTTAATAACTAAGACCTAACATATGAGATTTTTTATATTTTAAATGGAACAAGAATCAGACTCAGGATCTCGTGTTCTGAGATTATTTTAAATTGTCAATTGTCCTAAAAATTTAAAATGTTATAAAATGGTAAATTTAATCATTTAACCATAATTCTAACAACATAGACCGAGAAATGTATGCAAAGACAGTTTTTGTTAATGTGTTAGCACCATGGAAATGTGTCAAAATAATAAGTAGTTGGAAACTAGAGCTAGTTCCTAGACTGTGGTTGCAAATATAGGGGCTGTTAATTGTACATGATAGTTATTCCTTGTATATGATACTTAAAGATAGGGATGACGATAAGGTAGAGTATGGTTGGAACAGGGATGCCCACCCCCATCCTATTCCATCTTCAAGGAGGGGGGAATCTGCATGGAGTAGGGTTGGAGGTATTTAGCCATCTTGAAGGTAGTTCCAGCTTTAATAAGGTAGTGATGACAATCATGAGAGAGAGAGAGAGAGCATAGCTTATAAATAGCATTTTAATAAAAAGATTAAATTATTTAAATAAATATTAATTAAAAATACAAATACACACATTCGGGCAAGGCGGGGTAAAGTCTTTGTCTCGTCACCTATTTGGGACAAGGAAACTTGTGCGGGACAAAATGAGTTAAGTGGGACGTCATCTCTACTTAAGGTTGTTAGAAGTGTGTTTAAGTATTTTGGGTTAAATGGTGTCTCTATATGTTATATTAACTCTTTAGTTGGAGGCTTCCTAAGGTATTATCTCTCTAACAAATAGTATCAAAGCTCAAGGTGGCTTATGATGAAGGTGACAAGGTGTTCAGAGTCCCTTCCTAGTGGGGACAGAGTAAAAGCCTAAAGGTCCACACAAAAGATTCTAAAAAAAAGGTCTAATAAAGGAGTATTGTCGAGATCACGGTGAAGCACATGTTCCAATACATAGGAATGTACAGATCAATTCCTATGGATAAATGTGTGGAATTGACAATTGGTTCCCATAGATGGTGTATGAAAGACATATAAAACTATGGTTCCTTAAAAATATATGAATCAAATAATTTTGACAATTGTATTACATATTTTTATGTAACGTGATGGCCGTTCATTACTTAGTAAGCTACATAAATTAATGAAGTGTTAATGTCACATTCGAATGATATTTACAAGCACTTAAATTAGTTTTTGATTTTTATTGACAATTTGTCTTAGATGATCCACAGCTCAAGGTCAGATGCTGATAAATACATTGAACTATCCATGAGTTTGAGAGCTCTCGAAACCTAATACAAGAGTCTGAATTGTTATAATGCATTATTAATCTTTTTATTTTTGAGATGACGTTATTATTCAGATTATTATTAACTCTAAAATTTTTCATATTAATATCTAACCATGACATTTTTTATAAAATTTAAAAAAAATATATATATCTAATTTGATCTCTTGAGAGGGTCAAGACGAGAAATCCATAAAATGATAAATATTTGCTATAAACTAAGTTACAGCAACTTCTACAAAAATGCACAGGTGTAAATGCCTCAGATAGACACCTATTCATATTTATATTTAAATGAAAATTTTATTTTCAAGATTGAATTTTTCACCAAATTACCACTTGACATATATGCATTTTGTAGGAGTTGTTGCAACTTAATTTGCAGCAAATTCTTACCCTCCATAAAATATGCAATAATAACACATGACTAATTAAGACAAGTTCAAGAAACCACCATGGCCCCCTTCTTCTACCACTAACCAATAGTAACATGGATGGAAAAAAAAAACTTGTTTCGTTCTCTTCTGATTTCTTCAAATATATATCAAAAGTCCTCTCACCGCCCAAACACTTAAGTCAGAGATAAATGGCAAATGTGATATACTTTCTTTAACGAGGCCCACTAGCTAGCTACTTGATGGATATAGATGGTTTGGATTTTTTTTTTTTTAATTAAAATACTTTTTATTATTTTTGTGGGTCATAACTTTAAGTATATAGAGAAGCTATCCAACTTCTCATTAAAGTTCTTCAATCACACGAATTAATTAAGCATATTGTAATAACCTGCATGAAACAAAAGTATATACCGTGCCGGTTTTTTTATATTACTATTTAGGTATTTTTCTATATATCGATAGTCGAACGATGAGAAATTTAAATTCTGAATCTCTTAGAAAGATTTGGAGGATTTGGAGATGTCAAAAGTTGAGTTACCTATGTTGTTAGCGTGATATATGCTCTTCTAGTGAAAGTGAAACATATATAGATTGCCCTAGAAGGGTTCTAAATGCATGAGAATCTTGTTAAATTAATAGGGCCCGAAACAAATTAGGAAAAAGAAAAACAGTAAGAGGAACTTGATATATTAGCTCAAGAGCATTTCAACCTTTAGATGTCATCTACATAAATTATATTTATATTCTCTATTTTAAGAATAGTTTCGATTTAAAACGTACATATTTAAAATTCTTCAAATTAAATTTTGAAATTTAAGATTATTACAAATTTAGCATATAGTTTCATTAGTTGAACATAAACTTTCAAAATCATATAAAATTAAACCCTGAATTTTTTGGGTTTGATTTGGAGAATTGGTTTAAGTTTAATTGAGAGTTTAAATTGATATGATTTAAAAAATTTAGTGTTCAGTTTTAAACTAGTGAAACTATAGGATTTAATTTCTAACAATCTGCATTTAATTTGTAACTTTTGATATTATAGGATTTAATAAATTCAACCACACACATAAAGTGTCCCTTAAAGATTATCCACAATTTTGCATGTATTTGTAGCAAAATTTGGTGTCCTATGAAATGGGATAACCTCGTTAACCTTACACCCAATGCAAATGAAAGTCATGTAAAAGACAAATAAATAATCACGTGCTTTACCACCTCGCTAACTAAAATGGACTTTCGTATTGATCAGAAGAAAATCATCTCCGACATGAATTTCACGTGAAAGCTAGCCACCAGATTTTGGAATAAAATGCTGAGAACGATCGTAAACAAAAGTCCAAGAAATGGGTCACAACTCAGAGACAAGAAATGAAAGGAAAGAAGAAAGATTGATTGGTACAAAAACATAGTAATGGTCGCGCCTCACTCCGACAATGGCTGCCATTGGTTGGCATGCAGCTATAGCTTCCCCCAGACACAGGGCCGAAAACTAAGGATATGAATCTCTCTCTCTCTCTCTCTCACACACATATCTTTGTGTTTGTGAAAGCGGCACAAATATCTCTGCTTTCCATACAGTTGCGGCGGCTTTTGGACTACGAGCTTCGGGAATAAAGTGTGTTTCATTTCATGATCTAGTCCTGAAAACACAGGGCCGAAAACTAAGGATATGAATCTCTCTCTCTCTCTCACACACACATATCTTTGTGTTTGTGAAAGCGGCACAAATATCTCTGCTTTCCATACAGTTGCGGCGACTTTTGGACTACGAGCTTCGGGAATAAAGTGTGTTTCATTTCATGATCTAGTCCTGAAATTCATGGGCCATGACGTTACAAAATTTTATTGTAATTATTCCTGAATTTTTATTTGTAGTTGTTTAATTGGTTTGGTGTAATTGAAAATGAAGCCCGAATATTGTTGTTTTATTGTGCAAATCTGCGAAATTTGGTTGAGCGAACTTATATGGTTATATTTGATCGAGCGAATATATGAAGATTTTAGATGTTTGGGTAGGAAGTTCCTTTTGTCTTTCACTCAAAATTCGAATTTGTTAACTTTCAAGGTAATTTTTGTGACCAGTCACTCCTCAATCCTATACATATAACTTTGAAAATTAAACCTTAAAATTTTAGAGTAAGAAGTTAGCTAAAAAAATCCTCAAGAAAAACTTTCAAAGCTTGGAAGATTTTCCACCCTCTCCAATTTCCTATTTTTGGGAGGACTCACACTACTAAGCACAAGACAACTACCACTGTTGTTGATGTGTTAATTAAACCGCGATAACTAAGCAATATCTTCAAGAAGTCTTGAAGTTGTTAGGTTAATATTTTTGTATGTTGACAAATTTGAGTTAAATACACTCTTTAATATAATTAAGTCTTAGTTTATTTTGCGTCTCTAAGCTCTCAAAGAAGTTCAATTGAAGACACAAAAAGCTGCTCAAAGTAGTATTACTGTCTCGACAACAACTTGACACTACTAGACGATCTATCAAAGTCACTTATACCTCGACACCAGTCGCTCAGTCAAGCTTTGTGTTTTGCTATTTTTCTGTAATGATTCAAATGACGTGACAATTTTGGGATTTGTGCACTAAGGGTTCCATGATGACTTAAATAGTACTTTTAAAATCCTACCCATCATGCTGTTTAACAAAGGTTAATTAAAGCATCTCTAATAGGATTAGTAAATTTTTGTACCTTTTGAAAAATGAGTAGTGACTTTTATTTTTATCTATTCACTTTTTTAAATATGCTTTTTAACAGACTCTTTATCTTATTCTCTATCTCATTTAAATATTACTTCTTCATTCATTATTTATTATTTTTTTAACAACTACACATCTTTCAACATTTTTTTATTCAACACCTAATTATTATAATAGAAAAAAAGAATTGAAGAATGAACAATAGCTCATTAGACCTGATGAGCTACTGTTCATTAGCAAAAAAAAATTTGAGTTTTAGAGAGGTCGTTGGAGCCCTCTTTCCTTATTTTTTCCAATTTCACTCTCCAAATTTTGGCTATCCATAGCCTGTTGGAGATGCTCTTAGACCTCTAAGTTGTCTTAGTACCGAATATAATAATTATCCACTTAATAATTATCTTAGACCTCTAAGTTGTCTTAGTATCGAATATAATAATTATCCACTTAATAATTAAATAATTATTATATTCGGTACCATGCCAAATAAGGGGTCTAAACAACGTTTCTTAAACCAGGGGTGGCGTTACATGCTGATCAGGGGGTTCAAATGAACCCCTTGACTTGGCAATTTTTTTTTTTTTTAATATACATAAATTTTTTTACAAATATTTTTTTGACTCCACTAAAATAAATATTTGAACACATTGACTATAAATTTTGTTTAATTATAGCTAAAATAAACTTGAATATGATCATTTTAATGCTATTTTCACTGTAGATGGTAAGTGACAAGTTGTAACTAGTTTTTATTTTAACCCACAACTGATATAATTTTTTTACCTTTCTTTTTTGCTAGTATATCACTTATTTTTTACCTACCTTTAACAACTTGTTACCTACATTTTGTTGTGAAATTTTTGTGCAAGTGTATTGTGTCAACAATACTGCTTTTAAAATATTTAATTTTATAATAAAGAAAAAAAGTGTTTCAAATTTTCTCTCATTCGTTAAAAATAAATAAATAAACTTTTTATCTGGGATTCTGGCTTACTTTTTCATTGACAACAAAATGAAGTTGTTTTTCCCTACACTTTTTTTTCTTCATTAGCAAAAAATTACATTACCGTTCCAACCAACTGATCTATATTTATATCTATGATTTCTTTCTTCATTCTCTCTATCTCTCTTTCTCCAATCTATGTTTTCTTAGCTTTTATCTTTGTTTGATCAAGTAGTTTTCTTAACTTTTATCTTTATTTGTTCCAATTCTAAGAGAGTGACCATGTGTATGGTTAAGAAACTGTACACTTCAAAAGCAAAAATTTGTATCAGTTTATTTTTTTTCTTAGTTTCACATTTACTACTAGTCCCACCCCTAGGTTTGTTATTATTCTTCTTTATCATATATTTTTATTTAATTAATATTACACATAAATATAATAAGTTATTATGCATTCAATGGTTGTTGTCTTACTGATTTTTAAACTATTACTAAATTGTTTAGACTATTATATGATATAGTTTTTTTTTGTATACTGAATTGTATTTATTTTAGATTATTATTATTATTATTATTATTATTATTATTATTATTATTATTATTATTATTATTATTATTATTATTATATAATATGGAAGTTGTATATACAAAAAAAAAAAAAAAAATTTAATCATTTTATTTTTTAATCGCCACCATGACAAATTTCTAGTTTTGCCATTACTGACCTCCCTAAAAAAAAAAAATAATAAAATAAAATAAAAAAATCTTAGAGCTGCCACAATCTTAAACAGCAAGATGGGTAAGAATTTTTTTTAACATTATCAAGAATAGAACCTTTTGTTCTAAAATGATAATATGTTTTCCTTGTTGGATTATAATGGCCTTTTATTTTATTTTACTTTTTTTCAGTGAGAGGTTTACATAATATAAAAATAGAAAGAGGCCAGGAAAGTAAATTAATGTAGATAAACAAAATGGAAGGGTAAAAAGGAGATCATAGAAAGCACGAAATTAACGTAGTTTAGTTTAACGATTTACGTCTATAACGGAATTTTTTTTATGATTATATACTTATCATTAACCTTTGTATGTTATAATAAATACATAGTAGTTTTTTTTTTTTTTTTTGTGGAGTAAACATAATATGCTAAACCATAAATTAACCGTACACTAAACTACCCTTTTTACCATAAAAAAAATAATATATAAATAAAGTAGAGTTACAACACTCACAATACAAGTAGCCCTAAGATTTCGTCACTTGCACTTCAGGTAGAACTAAATTTGAGCTTTGAATATGATTGGTCCATTGTACAAAAGCCTCTAACCAATTCTTTTAATTTTTAAATAAAATTGCAATTGACAATATAAAGTTACATACACTCTTTAATTGAATGGCAAATTGGATATGAGTTATGCTAATGCCACATAAAGTGACACAATTTGTGCCACAAGTTGCTTACGTGGCTAGTTGTGAGTGGTAGAGAAAAGTCCCCCACATGGACCTACCATCACTCTCTACCACTCATAACTCGTCACTCACAACTCATCATGTGCCAAGTTATCACGTGGTGAGTTGTGGTATAAGTTGTGTCACTTTATATGAGATAAGCATAACTCATTGGATATATATACCCCACTAACTAATGCAATACAATAACAATTTTCTTCTAATAATGAGAATGTTTTGAGTTCATGGTGACACGAAAGAGCAACTTTTAGAAGGAAGGTTTAACGAGGTTTAGGAGGGAGAGGTTAATCCGAGTAGCAAATCTATTATTGGTGCAGGATAAGAAAACTAAATATTAGATGTACTTACAGTTTGATTCCCAATGTCAACTATGTCATGTTCACACACTGCAAACTCTCCTTATATCTAGTGTCTTCTGGTGAAGCATGAGCAAGATCTTCTATTATTTTATAAGTACCTTCTGATTAGTAGTATTAGTTTATTGCATTTGATTACAAAAAATGATTTTGTTAAGTAGCTACTACATTGAGAGAAAGAGAGAGTGAGAGAGATTGGGGAGTGGCCAGTGGCCACTACTTTCTCCACTTTAGTTGGATCAATGGAAAGCAACTTTGTCGTAAGGATAAGCAAAACAAACCCCAGAAATTAAAGAAAACATAAAGCTCCAGAACCCGATGTTTTCCTAAGTAGTGGGCATTGACAAAACACGGAGCAATTAAATTAGCGAAGACAAACAACAAAGTGGGCCCTCTTGTGGTCGGTCAAATATTAATATATACCAAAACTCATCCACCTAACATGAGCAGCAAGTTTACGACATCACCCAAACTATAGTATATTATCATTCTAAGAAATTCATCCCCTTTCGATTGTAATATGCTTTCTTTTTTGAAACGGTGGGGGTAGGCGATAATACCATATTAAATTACTAAATTCAAGCTTTCTGTCACTTTGGAGAATAAAATGAGGCAATGAGTTAATGCAGCTTAGTCTTATAGGAAGTAAAAATCTAAGTTTGATAGTTTCAAAATCTCAGGTATCTTTTGGTGGTATTGATAATTTAGAAAATAATATGAAATTGAATTACACGACGTTCATTTATTGGGTTGTTATGTAAGTGTCTTGGTCTAACTATTTTTATAAAAGAAAATACTTAGATTATAATTGTTACTATAAAATTTTTACAAACTGATGTGGTAACAAGCATATTGCTTCAAAAAGATAATAAATTAGTACTTGAATTATCTTTTGTATGATTGATAGCAAAAGTTTATAAAACCTATGTGTTAAATTTTGTAATATCTCGTGTTCCCTTCTCAAGAACGTGTATTTCCATTGAGCAGACAATTGCATGGCAGTCTAGAAAGTTTTTATGGATATATAGTCGGACTCCTTATTTTATTCTTATCAAACATGGCCCTATGCCTTCTGTCATCTTATCTAAGCCAATATTCTACTATAGGATATTTTTCATGGCCTTCTGTAAAACCTACTACGAGATCACAGCCGCACCTAAGTTCTGAGGTACTGAGGTCATACTCTAAGTGAGATCATATTAATTATAATCATCACCTAGGCCTACTATCGTTCACAAATTAGGTGCCTCTAAAACTTATAGTAAGGCAAAGCTGGCAGCCTATTGAGCTGCTACGTTGCGGCCCAATGGCCTTGGAGTGCACAAAATGCTGCATGTGTAGTACATGCATGACTCATGCAATTACAAGCCTTGAATATAGATTCTGATAAATGCGAAAATCCAGCCACGTATCGTGTAGTTTGTCTGCGATGATCTGAATTAATAAGAGCATCTGGCTTACGTTTTTAACAGTTTCATATAAGGGTGTTTGTGGTGCGGTTTTTGGTCATTTTAAGCACTGCACTTTGCGATGCAATTTAACCAAAATCATAATTGCATCGCACCTCATTTTTGAGGTCACATGTGTGGTGCAGTGTGCTACGGTGCAGTATATAGTTTACCCAGGGCCGGCTGAATGGGTGAGCAAAAGATGTAGTCGCCTAAGACCTCAAGTAAAAAAAAGGCCCCCAAATTTTAATCAATAGGGTTATTTATAATCAATAAATAAAATAATTTTTTTCCCATATGAGAAACAAATAAAAAAGAGAGAAAAATGCAACGTTTACAATATTTTTCATAACACTTTTACAACTAATGCTAAGTAGTAAGTTGTTACAACTTGTTATTAATGGAAAAAAATAATTATAGTGATATATTCAAATAGAAAACAAAAACAACTTAAAACTTAGGATTTGTTGTAAAAAAATATTGTGAATGTTGCACTTTTAAAAAAAATGAAAATAATAATAAGAGGTGAGTTAGCAAACTTTTACTAGTTCTCACCTAAGTCTACCACTAACACTACTCTTTTACTTATCACTACAATCTACCACATCAATAAGTATGAAAAATTTTGTCAAATTTTTTCTGTCTATAAAATTTCTAAAAAAAAGAAAAATGTTTACGTAGTTCATGTTAATTAATAGTAATTTTGCATATAAAATAAAATAATCAATTTTCGCCTTAGACCGCCAAATGCATCAAACCACCCCTGAGTTTAGGCAAAACCATAAATGCACAGCACCTCATTTTTGCGGTCACATGTGCGGTGCGGTGTATAAAAATTCACCTACTATATAAAAATTCAACATATATATCACCATTCAATTCAAAATGTATCAGTAATATCACTATCTCAAATTCTCAGGTATACATCAAACATTTAATGAAGTCAAGTACTTTGAATAAGGTAGAGTGACAAGCAACTTAAATGTTTTAACTATCAAAATCTAATGCTCTTCAGTCCTCACTTTGAATCAAGAATATGAAGTAAAAAGTGTATGTGAAATACCAGGTACAAAGCAAAAAGGAATTACCCATACTCAAAGCAATTCTAGTCATGCCTACTAATTTCAAGTTTCAATTATCAAAACCATAATGTAAACAAGTCTAAAGCAAAGCATGAAATGAATTACAAATCCAAAACAAGTATTAATTGTAAACCCAAAAAGAAATTGTTTAAATGAACATGAACGCAACAAAAAAAAAAAAAGGTTTGTCCATCCAATGCTATACTTCTCCAGTTCTCCCCCTCCTAATTCTATTTTGTAGCTCACACTCCAAGTCTTCATTTAATCTTCTTTCTCTGTTACCAATTTCATCAACTCTATGAAAATAAATATAGAAACTGTTAGTAAATTAATAAACAAAGAACAATAAACTAATATACAATTTAAATATATAGTTTTAGAAAATTACCCGCTTCAACATCTTGCTCAAGACTTTCCACTTCATTCATTGCTTCCCGAAGTTTGATTGGTATAGATGGGTTTTTTAACCAATTTTGAACACAAATAAGGACCTCCACAGTTTTAGGAGCTAATGAACTCCTAAAAGGATCAAAAACACGACCCCCCGTGCTAAAGGCTGACTCAGAAGCAACAGTAGACACAGGAATAGCCATAACATCTCATGCTACCTCAGAAAGGATTACATATCTAGTAGAATTCACCTTCCACCAAGCCAAAATATCAAAGCCCTCCCTATTTTTTTCACTAGCTTCATTAAGATATTTGTCCACATCAATAGTGCATTCATTATCATCTTCTGTAGCTATGTGTTCATCGAACTCATGTGAAGCAATCTTCCATGGATCATATGGAAAACTAGCACTTGATTCTATTGAAGAACCAACATTAGTGGCCTGCCCATTGCCACTAGCACTTGATAATTTAGTACTCTTTGCATAGTGGGCATACAATTCATCTAAAGCATCCCTTACCAATTTTAAAGCACACTCTGCCTTCTCTTTTGAATACCACTTATTAAACCAATATTTCAAATATTTCATCTTATATCTTAGGTCAAGAACCACAGCAATAAACATCATCAAATTCATATTTTCAATGTCTCTCCAATACTTCTCATATTTTTCCTTCATAGATTGTGCCATTTTTTTAAGAGAGGATCACCATCAATGCCACACAATCTATGCAATTCATTTTGAATACCCACTAGCTCACAAAAATAAGTATTTGAAGTAACAAATAAAGAACCAGAAAAACGTCGAGTTACCTCATAAAAAAGCAGAAGAAAATTACAAAACATTCTGACATTCACCCAATCCTCACCCTTGGGAGGACCTATGTGCTTCTGTTTCCCATTTCCATCTACCTCCATAAAGTAAGAACTAAATTGCACATCCTCTTCATGCATCCTATCAAAGGCTGTTTCAAACTTTTCAGCTACCTCTAGCACAAGATATGTGGAATTCCATCTAGTAGGGACATCAAAAGATAACAAACTCTTAGATTGGATTTTTTTCATCCTCTATAGCTTCCTTGAACCTATCCATCCTTTATGGAAATAATTTAACATACCGCACTGCATTCCTCACCTTAACAATTGAGTTATGAATACCTTTCAATCCCTCTTACACAATGAGATTCAATATATGAGCAGCACATCTCATGTGCAAGAACCGGCCTCCCAACATACAACCATCCTTCATCTCCAACTTCTTCTTCAAATAATCAAGAGCCACATCATTGGGTTTAGCATTATCAACTGTGACAGTTATCACCATTTTGATACCCCAATCATTCAAGCACCTTTCAATAATTTTCCCAATTGTCTCCCCTTTATGATTTGGAACTATACAAAAATTCAAAATCCTTTTTTGATAGGTCCGATCACCATCAATATAGTGGCAAGTGAGACACATGTAGTTGAGGTTTTGAATGGAAGTCCATGTGTCAGTAGTCAAAGACACCCTTTAGCCCAATTTCAAATAGCTTATCCACTTCTCCCTTTCCCCCAACCAAAGTTTAATACAATCCCTTGCCACCATGAGATGAGAAGGCACATGAAACCTAAGCTTAACCACCCCCATAAAGTATATAAAGCCATCATGCTCAACAAATCTAAAAGGTAGCTCATCCACTATAATCATCCTCGCAAGTGCCATCGAAATTCTCTCAATAGAAAATTTAGCAACAACAAGCTCATTACTAAACTCTCCCTCAACACCATTAGTTTTTTTTCTTGGAAACTCAAAGTGATTTGGCTTGTGTCAATGACACCTGAAATCTTCTTACATTTTAGCAAATGAGCCCGCATGGATGAGGTCCCATTCCTCCTTGCGGCATTGTATTGCTTCTTACAATATTTTCATTCTGACTTTTCACGATTTTGTAACCTAACAAAATGCTCCCAAACATCAGATGGCTCTCTAGTGGACTGATTCTCATTAACTCTAGCTTTTTTTGGTAGGGGTTCATCATCCACAATCAAAGGGTCATTAGGGCCATTTGGTGCTGGTGGATATGGGTTTAAGGGAGCATCCATCTAGGGCCATTGAAAAAACAAACACACACACACACACACACACACACACACACATATATATATATATATATATATATATAGGTTAGAAAAGGATTTTTGCAGGAGGTCAAGGCAAAATATATATATATATATATATATATTGAATGTAATTGAACACACAATAATTATGCCACATTTGTCTTTTCAAAAAGATAAAATTAAAAAAATACTGAGGAAGTGAGTCCCATTCATAAGGGGTGGGGGGGAGGCAGAGACCAAATCTCTAAAAACAAAACTTACGACAAATATGATAGAAAGAAAAATGACATAGTAGGCTTTATGAATCCTTTTTTCCTTCACAAACAAAGCAACATAGCATGAATGAACAGGTAAACGAATAAAAAGAATCTTGAGAGAGGTAACTTAGGTTCTAACCCAAAGACAATAGTATGCAAGGAAAATCTGTTACTTTACGAAAGGAAAATTTTTATAGCAGGGACACATATGATATTTGTTACTTTACGAAAGGAAAATTTTTACTGTCATCAGATGGAATATTCATGAATTAAGTTGCAGATTATCGGAATTGTGTCAATCCAATGACATCATGTTCATTGATTACTGGAGAGTATAAATAAGAAGTGGTTTTTCTAAACATGCTAGTGCAGTATAATTATTCTTGAAGACCAAAGCCAACTAAGATGAAATAGAGCTGTGCAGATCAAGCTTGCAAGTTGAAGGATCTGAAAGGTCATGAGGAAATTAAAAAATAAAAAATAAAAAAGTTACATTGGTATGGTTAGAAGTAAAAAATTTTCCTGCTCTAGCTGAAGCTTAAGAATCTTGAGAGAGGCCACTTGCCATAGATTACATAAAATAACAAATTCCTTGAAGATGGAAATTGGTCACAACCTATAGCTTCTAACATAAATAATATCTAACATAAAAAAAAATATATCTAACTTAAATATCTAACATAGGAAGTTCCAAGTGCTAGTATACCAATGGCAACACAACAATCAATAAAAAAATAATATAATTAACAAAGAAAAACTTTAACAATAGAACAATGAGATACGGCTAATAGTTTGGTGCAATGGCAGTGAATTGAATAAAGAAAAACTTTAACAATAGATTGACTTTAACAACTTGTCCGGAGTGAATAGTATAATAGGCCAATAGATTAACAAAGAAAAACTTGAATTGAACACATGAATACCTCAGTAGTAAGCAATTGGTACGACAGTGAGTAGTCTAGGACTCTAGGTTGAAGTGTGGCGGCTATGGTTACAGAACAATGAGATATGGCTAGGGTATTAAATTATTAATGTATTGATCTTTTGTCCTTATTATATATATATATATATATTTATAATATTAAATAAATAAATATATTAATATATATAGAGGGTGCGGTGCGGTGCAGGTTGTGCGGTTTTTATATTATAAAACCGCAAACCACACTGCATCATGTGGTGCGGTGCACTGTTACTTGCAGTGCACTGTTACTTGCGGTGCGATGCGGTTATGCCATTTTGCGGGCGGTTTTGGTACAATTTTTGCTATTTGTGCAGTTTGGTGAACACCCCTAATTTCATATATAACCAAATTGCTAACAATAGATAAATTCTTTACTTTACACAGACCCTTCGTAGTCTAAAAGGCCAAATTTGTGTCTTTCCTCTTGGGTTTATGATTGATCTTATTAATTAAATTCGTGAATGGATTTACTATAAACATGAGAGGATAAAACACCACATTACCGTATTTAAGAAGTACTTAATAATTTTTTATATTGATGTTATAAAAGTTGATGATGTACAAAAATCGTCAGTGAGTTAATCATCCACACATGTGCCAATGGGTGTACCTGAAGAACAAAAGAGAATAACCAATCAGAGAGCACCAATGGGGTGCCGGATAAAAACCCTCCGAAGGTTAAGTCAATGATAGAAGAATCTCCAAGAACTCAAGAGTGCTAGAGGCAGGGAGTGTTCACGTACCTCAAAAGGGTTATGTTTTGTTGTTTATATAGTAGTAGAGAGCTAACCCGAATCCTTTGATACGAGGGAATTTCCTTGTAGAGAGAAGGGTCCCAAGATACTTGGGATCACCTTCCCATATATAGCACATTTGATTGTGCAGTAGGATCTTTAGTCGTGATGCGTAAGTAATTTCCATGTATGGACATATGAGTAGACCCCACGCAAGTTCCATGGAAAACCCTACGGTGATGGGTTGTTGGGATTGGGGTTGGATCATCAACCTGGATTGGACTGCCCATGGGTCGGTCATCCCTTTGGGATCAGTTTAAGTGTAAGGCCGATGATCAGACGAGAAAAGTTTGTCATGCGAGGAAGGTTTGGCACCCCATGTCAATCAATAAAAAATTATCCTCATCAAAAGCCATGCTCGAAAGTCCTACTTAGTATGCATGTGCATGAGCTAATACCATGTGTGCGAAGAAGAGGACTTTCCTCTCACGGTTACATTTATCATATTATACGCTTTTTGCTGTTTCAGATTAGTTTGGCAGCCTTGACAGGAAAAGCACGAAGTCAAGGGATAATGGGAATTGCGGCCCTGATCAGAGCCCTAACTACGTAGTTCATATTTTGATTTATTTTATTTTATTTTAATTTTTAACATTTCTTTGTGTGTATGTTTAGGTTTTTTAACGTAATTGTCCAAAACTCATTGATTACCTAATTAATCTTTCGGGTGTACAGGGTAATTAGGACTTCTTGGATTTTATGAGACTGTAAAAATCATTGTACCAACCCTTAAGATTTTTTTATGTATGCGTGTATATATATTTTAAATATATATCCATCTTTTATATGACAAATCTTATTAAAAATTTATAAATAAGATATTTTCTATTTTATCAATATTTTCTAAGGTTAAGAAGTTGTCAAAGAAAAACAATGATACAAAAAATATAAAGAATAAAAATTTTTAATTGAAGAAAAGAATTAATAAAAATATTAGTGAGTGGTGTAAAATTGTGTAGAGAATATAAAGAGATATTTTGTAAATAAGGAGATTATAAATAGATTATGAAATCCAACGGTTGATTCAACAAAATACTCTTTCAATGAAACCTTATGAAATGGTGACTTTGATGTGTATGTGAACTTTGATATACCTAACTTTAAGTGTCAACGTGTGATAAAAGATTTTAGTCTCATAGAACTAGGGTCTGAATTCTCTTCCTAATTGTTCTAATTATCAAATAATAATAATAATAATAATAATAATAAAAAGATGTTTTAGCCCATTTAGATTTTTCAAACTTTACCTAGCTACTAAATTTCCTACATTAGTCAAATTCTATAGATAGGAATGAAATTTGCAATGATTGAACCAACTTCTCCTTTCATTACCAAGGAAACTTCCAACCAGTACATTTTTTCTTGATTATACCCGTATCCGATCGGTACTTGTATTCGATACATGTCTGACGTGGATACTTTGTCAAATTTGTTGTGTCCGTACGTGCTTCACAGACTTGAGCTAGTGTAAGGATTTTTAGTTTTGGAAAATTCCATAACAAGTTTGGGTGTAATTTTAAATGTCAATTTTCCTTTGTAATTGGTTGAAGATGTTAAAAGCTGAAAGTTGGAAATGCAAGTTGAAGGAATTCGCACGATTGAGCTTGGGGTGTTAGACGATTTCACATTTTGAAAAACAATTGATGTAGCAATTTTGCCTCTCAATTTCCTGACATTGTTTGGTGGAAAAATGCCAGAATCTGAGAGAAATTGGTTACAAACTTCTCAACAGTACCAGACCCCATATTAAAGAGTTGGAGAGAATCCAAAATCCCTTGAGCTGAAACCCTTTCATTCTCTCTATCATTTCCCTTTCCAATTGTCAATTATCTTTCGAGGAGATTATATCCATTACACACAAAGAAACCTTCAGTGTTCTTGACGTTAGCTGGTATTGGGAATCATTAAGGACCAATCCCAAATCTCTAAAAGTTCTTGGAGTGATCAAGGAAACTTGACCATGCAGTTGGCGGCTCAACTTGTGTATCTGGTGATAATCAAGGAGAAAGGATTCGAGAGATCGGTTGCTGGCGAGAGCTGAAGGCTCAAAGTACATAATCATTAATTAGCTTGAAGGATTTTACAGGTGATATGTATTGGAACTATTCTTAAGTAGTGGATCCTTTAGCATTAGAGGTTTCAGAGAATATTTTTCGACTGACTCTCATGATTTTTTTTTTTTTTTTTACTCTGTACACACTTTAGTGTTCTCGTGGATGCTTTATTTTGATTGGGATTATGTTCTTTGCTTTTAAAAGTTGGACTTGATTTCCTCAATAAGCTTTAAATTGACGTAAGTCGTCTAAAATGTTAGCCTAAGCTGGTGAAAATGTTTTTGGTCAATTCAATCTAAGTAGCATGTCTTGAAACCAAAGCTGGCATGATGCGGGATACAAAAGTGTCAAGAAATAGAACATGTCTATTTCTAAAAAACAAGAAACAAAACACGTTTAATTCTGAAAATAATCTTAAATCCAAGAGAGTTCCTTTAATCCATAAAAAGAAAAAATCTAGAATCCACTAGAAAATAGAAAAACAAAAGTATGAATTTTATTGATTGAATAATTGTTCAAAAAACGTATAGGACTTATTTAAGAGTTTTGTAAAACTTAAAAGACAAGAAAATATATTTTAAGATAACTCCTAATTGATATCTAATCATAACAGGAACCAAATTAGACCTAAAAAGCATTAAAAACACCTAAAAACAAGGAAATAATAACCCTAAAATAACCTAAATTGTATCCTACATCATGGCATCACTGCCTGCATTGGTGGTTCACCCATCAACAGCGCCGATTTGTAAGCGACATCTTCGAAATTCTGCATCCTGTGTGGGCAATGCATGGTGCATACAAGGGAGTAAAAAGGAGCTAAAAGCTCAGGACTCCTAGTAACTTGGACCATAAAAAAATGTACAAATTCAAAGTAAAGGAAAGAGAAAGACAGACCATGATCAGTATTGTTATCTTCTTATTCAATATTTTATTTTTCTTTCCTAAATTAAAGGACCAATCCAGTATGAACGATCACCAATCACCACAAATATATTCGTAGAGACCATACATGATAAGACACATGCACAGGTAGACTGCTAATAATTATATGACACATCCACTGGTAAACTACTAAGTTGCCACATATATACCTTAAAAAAAATTTATTATTATTTATTTTACATATTTTTTATCTACCATCATTATTATTATTTTTTAAAAATATTTTTAAGTACATATATGCTTATCCAGTGTCTATTCATTTAGCACACAAAAAAGTTTAAAAAAAAAATTTGCTGGCCAAATATGTACACTGAGATTCTAAATGTGTTCCTTGTCTTTCTCCCGCCAACAAATCATTTTGATTATTTGTTGAAAGTAGAAACCCTGAATAGCAGTTAAGGGTGTGCAGAAAACCCACCAACCCACCAAACCCGACCCACCGGGTTGGGTCGGTTTTTAAGGCTTGGTGGGTTGGGTTGAGTTAAAAAAAAAATTTTATGGCGAGTCAGGTTGGGTTTGGGTCATAAAATTACAAACCCGCCAAACCTAACCCGACCCACCCATATTTAATATATATTTAAAATATATTTTATATTTAATAATTTTTTTAAATCAATTGTAGGGCACTTATATATATATATTTAATAATTAAAAAAAAAAAAAAAAAACAGCTGTAGAGCAGCATTTCTTCCGTTCCTCCTACTAATACTAATTTAATATATATATATATAATATATTATATAATTAATAAATTTTTTTAAATAGTCAGTTATTCCTATCCTATATGAAAGCCAATTAGTTAACACAAATCCTAATAAATTACTGTTGTTGTTTAGTCATTAGTGTTGTTTGCCTTTAAGAAATTACATTGATACTAATCTTTAGATTTTTTTAATATATTAATATATTTTTTTTTTCTACTCAATTTAATAATAATAATAATAATAATAATTTGTCAAACTCATGGGTTCAACCCGACCCATGTGGGTTGGGTTGGGATGGGTTGGATTTATGTGACGGGTTGGGTTGGGTTGAATTATTTTTGACCCACCATGGTGGATTGGGTCAAAAAATCCCCTCAACCCGACCCAACCCGACCCATGCACACCCCTTTAGCAGTGAGCGATAACTTCAAATCCTCATATCATGGATTTATAATATAATAGTGTATGTATATAGTGTATATATACACTTTTATATATTTTATGCTCCGGCATGAACGGTTGAATATATTATGATGTTTGTTGCATAATAGCCATTACTTATTAAGACAATTGTACAATTAATTTTGAAATTTATTTTTATATAAAATTTCAAAATCAAATTTATTTCTATATATACACTTTAAGAAATTACATTGATACTAATCTTTAGATTTTTTTAATATATTAATATTTTTTTTTTCTACTCAATTTAATAATAATAATAATAATAATAATAATTTGTCAAACTCATGGGTTCAACCCGACCCATGTGGGTTGGGTTGGGATGGGTTGGATTTATGTGACGGGTTGGGTTGGGTTGAATTATTTTTGACCCACCATGGTGGGTTGGGTCAAAAAATCCCCTCAACCCGACCCAACCCGACCCATGCACACCCCTTTAGCAGTGAGCGATAACTTCAAATCCTCATATCATGGATTTATAATATAATAGTGTATGTATATAGTGTATATATACACTTTTATATATTTTATGCTCCGGCATGAACGGTTGAATATATTATGATGTTTGTTGCATAATAGCCATTACTTATTAAGACAATTGTACAATTAATTTTGAAATTTATTTTTATATAAAATTTCAAAATCAAACTCTATTTTTTATAACACTACCAAAAAAAAAAAAAAACTTTGAGTTTAGCGGCAATAACTCAAGATGGTTGGATGGTTTGAGCTACGGCTCACGATGGTGGGCGGGTTGAGTGATGATGACTCGGGTACAAATCAGGCCAGAAGAACAGACAAGAATGGCCCAATTGATGCATAAATAGAAGTGACAACCTTATGGGGACGCTACCAGATTTCAAATTTGATGTTCCAAGTCTGAACCCATAAGAGTTAATTATTAATTTCGATGGTGACCCACCACCACTAGGGCCCCTTCTCTATCCCATACCATATCCAATTAAGAAATGTTTTAAAAAGAAAAAAAAAAATTGAAACACATGAATAGGATGACTCCAAAAGATCAATTATGCATCTTGTATAGTAATAGCACATTTAGGGGCTGTTTAGATTTGTTGTTTTTCATCACTCATAATTATGTTTTCATCACCTATAACTCAAAATTGATAGGTCCCACGACTGTTTGGTTTGTTTGGATTTATTTTCAGTTTTTGTTTCCATCACTCAGATCTCTGATTTTTAAATGATGAGTTATGAAAACTAAAAACACATTTTTAGGTGTTTTCAAGTTATGAAAACTGGGTTTCCATAGCATTTTGGTAAATAAACACACACTACTGGGACTCACTAGTCTTATCAAGTCAGATTTTCCTTACCTCTCCCATCGGTCACTCTCGACTTTTTTTTTCTTTCTCTTCTTTCTCTGTTCTTCTTCAGAGCAAAATCTCACCCACATCGAAAGACAAGATTCTCAGCCCTCCCCATCCACGACCTCTCTTCTCCAATCTGCCTACTGTTCTTTGTCCTTCACCCTTCCCACGCCGACCCATCCTACCAACAACATCTAAACGCCGCTCAACCTCGGGTTGATTGAACTCTGGCAATGACACGGCCAGACTGGAATGGTGGCTATGGTTCAGTTTCTCTAATTGTGAATCCCAAGCATCCAATTTTCAAATGATTATAATACGATTGAACTATCCCTTTAACCCTTCTTTATTGGTTTTCAAGTTCAATTAACATGTGATGCTTTTAAGTAATGAGTTTTGTTGATTTTTTTTTTTTAAATGAATAATGGTGAGCTATAAGATAAGATCTGGTTTGTGAACGTCATTGATCATACTTGTGCACCTTTAATATATTTCTTCAGACACTGAAAATTGGGGTTTGTGTTTAATAGGCCAAATCTATTAACTACCCAATATCTTTGAAAGAATGACGGAGTAAGGACGTTGAGGGAGAGGTGTTGTGGGCTTAGTTTCAGCGAGGACGAGGAGAAATGGATAAGAAATGTGATGGTAAAGTGAGGTTTCAACTGTTGAGTGGAGTTAATAGGGCCGGGTAGGGGGGTAAGGTGCACAGGTGAGGTCAGAGTGTGTGGGTCCCAGTTTTTTTAGCTTTTTTGGTTGAAAACATAACTGAATGTTGGGTGCCAAATGGGATATTTCTTCATTATTGGGTGATAAAAAATGAGTTATAGAGTGCTAAGTGATGAGTGATGAGTGACCATTTTTTTTGAACCAAACAACCCCTTATCTTCCCTTTACTATCTGATTGACCACTATGTCATTTACATATGAAAGAATGATGGGACAACCCAACATTCAAATCTATCCAAAGTCCAACTGGCATATCTAAGAGATACCACATAAAATTATTAATTCATGATTCTTTTCAATCACATGTAAATTTCATAACTTCCAAAGATTTTCCAAAATTTTGGCAAAATATCCAAAATTCCAACAAGGTCAATACTCAATAACAGCCATACAATTTTTGACAAAGATAGCAAATGATAAAAAGGATAATAAATAATGCAGGATATTTACAATTTGGATTGTATACCACATTGATGTAGGAAGCTAATTGGCCTATACAATATAAGTAAATCCCAAAACAGAGAAAGGAAGAAGAAGAAGAAACATGTACACTATTACTAACACACACCAATGCCAAAAGGTTCGGCAAAAGAACATATCATATCCAATTATGCTCTACCAACTCATCATATTCTAATTTGATTCCACATGGATAGATATGAATGCACAGTTAGAACTTCAAATGTGTCTTGGGGACCAATCATGTGTGAAAAAATTGTCATCCTCGACTTGGAGACAAAAGAATATTTTTAGTGAGGAACGTGTGATTAACGCCGATGAGAAAAGGTAGGCAATAAGCAAATAATTATTACTAGGCTGTGTTTTTGTATTGCAGATACTCCCCGCATGTCCACATTCATGTATAATCACACATGCCTAGCAACAAGTCCCACGACAACATGTTTAAGCATGTTTAAGAAGAAACTGAGGTGAGATGAATAGGTTTTGTTGCATTCCTTAGACTCTATAGTCTATAGCTCTACTTTAGGCTGAAAAAAACAAATAAAAATATTGGTTTTCCTATAAACAATTCTCTGTTCAGCTGTCCAGTGGTCCAAGTACAGGTAGTCAAAAAAGTAGTCAGTTTCACCATTAAGGTAGCATGCTCTACCAAATGTTTAATAAGAGGTTCATTTCTATGACTGATGAGAAGTTAAAACAAAGCCTCAAATATATTTTGTTCCCATCCAGTTAATGAAACAAAAATTGCTCGTGTTTCTGGAGAAAATTGGAAGGAAAAATAGTCTATTTTGATCTGTAATGGCAATCTGATCCTACCACACTGACATAAGAATAGGACCATGCAATTGAATTGACTTCCTGTAACAATGGCCAATCCACTTAAGTTTTAGCCCTTGTCTCAGCACATCCTAATTGTATTTGTATATTATACGATTTTGCTGCCATATAATGAGATAATCTGGATTGCAATTCATACGAGAAAGTGAGACAAGAGAAGCCATAAATGATAAATTAAAGCACCTTTTACCAAATCGATGTAATCTAAATTGATTCTACGTGTCTCCCACATGGGTAAATTTGAATGCAGACACAGACATGAGACAACGTTAGACAAATCTTTTCTGCCAGGATTTCTGTCCTGGACGCCAAGGCATAAAGAACCACTCGTGGAAAAGAATGGTTTCTATCAGCAACCATATTTATGCTAATGTTCATGCATCATGCACTTGATCTTTCAGAAATCAACAAGCATTGACTATTTATTTTTAGTGTGCACGCTCGAGAACTAGCACTACCATGTTCAAGTGTGAAAAACATATGCACAACAACTGACACTATCTGACAGGCTTGAAAATGGAAATTGGATGAGATATTTTCTGCATTGTCCACACTCAAATATTTTTTAATAACATTAATTATTTACTTGAGGCACCATTGTATGGTGCAATGGTAAAAGTCTTGCACTATCAAAAGCTAGTGCATATGTCTCATTCTTTAGAAAAAAGACAAGATCAATTAAACCTTCTCATTCTCTTTTTTCCTGTTAATCCTCCGGTAATTCATTGAGAAATATTTGCGTACTTTTTTTTCTGTTGATTTTCAATAAAACCTTTCATAGATTTGATAAGCTTTTTGTTATGTGATAGATTCTTGTAATTACCTTGTATTTAGTGTTGGCTTTATTCCGTGTCAATTTCTTGTAATTTATGCTTAATTCCCTTGTATTTGTGGGCTTTATTTATAATTGGGTTGGGCTTAGGATTCCGTTTGAAAGGCCATTTCAGAGTTGTTGGAAGTGGATATTGTTGCAAGACAATTCACAAGACCTTGTCCTGCAAAAACATGTGTGGTGCACATGACGATTTAAATTTCAGTTAAAGTCTGATTTCACAAAACGACTCACGAGACCTATCCCACAAAATCCTTAGCATAGCAAGGAATTTTGTTACTTGGATCCTATACTATACCCTACTCATACCCAATATTACACTCTTATTTCCCACGAAGTTTACCTTAGGTACCTCTTGAGAGTTGAAAGAATTGAGGCCATTGTTGAGGAACCCAAACACCATCAATTTTCCATACTTTTCCTCTTACCATTGCCGTATCTTAGAGAGAAGATCACTCCAATAAAAAAAAAAATCACAATTTCTTAGTAATGTGAGTGTTTGGATTGTTGGAAAACATTAGAGCTAGCCGTGGTCGCAACGGGGGGAGTATGCTTGTCCAAGTGCAGTGGGGGCGGAGAAGGAAAAAATGAGATATTATTAAGATGATTATATTGATTTGTTACTGAGATTTTTCTTTATGTTTAAATAGGTCAAGATATTATTAAGATGATTATATTTCAGTTTATTTCAATTGGGCTTAAGGTT
This sequence comes from Quercus robur, assembly GCF_932294415.1. Classification (NCBI taxonomy): domain Eukaryota; kingdom Viridiplantae; phylum Streptophyta; class Magnoliopsida; order Fagales; family Fagaceae; genus Quercus; species Quercus robur. The sequence continues at coordinate 58,911,122 of NC_065538.1, read as the reverse complement.
AGGGTGTTCAAATTTTTATTTTAAGTGTCAAAACAGGAAAAATATAATAATAATAATAATAATTTTTTGGTTCAATTCAGGGGGTTCATTTGAACCCCCTGGGCTCCAAGTGGAGCCACCCCTGCATATACTACAACTATTCATACTAATGGATCACTTGGCAGTCTAGCCAGGGAGAAGTTTTTCACCGGGTACTCCAGCTTCCTCTTTGAAAACATATTCGGTATTTTCCTTGGATTGGCTTCGCTTTACTTACTACCATTTGTCTTTATTGATTTGCTTAAATATGTCTACACGTGCAATTGTGATTCAAATGCTTAGTTCATTTGGTTAATCTCGTAAATTCATTGTTGGGTTTATTTTAATTAACTTTGCCGTATATAAAATTTGGGAGTCTAAACTATTGCCTAGTTGATTACTATTAGGTAATTTTTTCACTTCGCTAGTCATGTTTGACGATCGTACACAAAACAAAGTGAAAATACCTAATCAGTAGGATTTTAGTTATAATCGAGCTAACAACCTAGATTAATGGCAGTTCTAAAAGCCAAACTATTCTACCAGCAAAAGGCTACAAATGCCATTGGACTCAAGTTGAGAGTGAATTCATCCTAAGCAACCCAATTCCGTTATATAATAAAGGTGGCAAACATAATAAGCAGATAATTTTAGCCTCTATGGTTTCCTTGGGAAAAAAAAAAAAAAAAAGTGCCTCTCAGGTTGATGAAGGATGAACAAGCAGGTTAAGATTCAAGTCAATGGTAATACTGTCTGCATAAAATTTATAGCTGAATGCGTTGGAAATATTATTGTCTACATCTTATATAATATAGTACTTCCTTTCTGGTTAAGCTCATCTTTTTCATCCTTGAGCTAAGACATCGCTAGAAATAGGAGGTAATTTGCAGGCTAGCATAATTGTGGGAGACAATATAATAAGTTAGCATGAGCTGGAAACAATACCGGAAAGTAGCATCTCGAGTTTTATTGGCTCAAATTTAATATGAAACTCGAGTTTCAAAGACTCGGGTTCCATTTGCTGATTTGGAGGTTTTTTGCCACATAGATCTCAAGTCTTATAGACTCGAGCTTGTAAAAATAAACCCAAGTCAGAAGAAGAAGAAGAAGAATAGAGGACATAGGAGATTAGATCCGAAACAGAGGACTAGATTAGGAGGGAAGAAGAACAGAGGACTAGATCGGGCAGGAAGAAAAGAAGAACCAAATCTGGAAGGAAGAAGAAAAGAATTGAGGAAGAAGATGAAGAGGAACAAATGGAGAATGGGGAACTCGAGTTTTAAATACTCAATTTCCATGTAGATTTTTTTCCCACGTCAAACTGCCATCACATGCAACTCGAGTTCACCATTTGAACTCGAGTTTTAAAGTCTCGAGATGCTAGTTTGCAACATAGTTTTGCAAACATGACAATTAATTAAAACATTTCAAAAATAATGTTAAATGCGAAGAAAAAAAAATTCTAGAAATAGTTACAAGTCACGTTTAACTTTAATTTCCCTTGAAATCCAGTCCTCCAACCAAACTCTCCCAATTAAATTTCATATTTGATTTTTCTTAATTCATATTACTATCATAAACTTAAGCATTATAATAGTTTTGTTCAAGGTTGACATTTTTTTTTTTTTTTACAATAAGGTTCACTACAAGAAAACTGGGCTATTGCGGCGGGCCAAAACCGCCGCTAAAGCCCAAAAAAGCGCCGCTAAAGGTACATTTGACCTATAGCGGTGGGTGCTATTGCGGCGGGCTGTCCCGTCAGTGTTGAAGTGCCGCTATAGGTCGATTGCGGCGGTCTCAAAAAGCGCCGCTATAGATGTACCTTTTAGCGGCGGGTGAAGGTTTATTGCGGCAGGCATAAAACCGCCGCCATACGTGTTCAGAATTCGTGGCATTGACTTTTAGCGGTGGGTGAACAGCGCCACTATAGGCAATTAATCAAAACAAACTAATTGCACCTATAGCGGCGGGTAGAAACGCCGCTATAGGGAATCATTTAAAACATAAAATGTGCACCTTTAGCAGCGGTTTTCGCCCGCCGCTATAGGTCTTTTTTTTTTTCCCCTTTCTTAGTGGGTTTTAAACCACATTTCTATTACAAATAATCTTGTAATAATTTTAGCCCCACTGACAATGCCACACATTTAACCAAATAACACCACAATTGTCTCAAAACTAACATTATATTAACATAAAAATATATCATCAAATACATAACAATGTCTATAACTATTATCATAAAATTAACAAAAGAAAAGATGTAATCATTTGTACACAGAAGGAGTGCCATCACACATTGCGTGATACAAGGAGTGCCTTCAATCCACAAGCTAGGCGGATTCAATAAAATCATAATTTAAAAAAAGATCCTCATTTTATTCCTTAAGCATTCTTATGGACATCCACACAACCAAGAGTAATATTTTGATAAATATCATTAAGCAACCAACACATATTTAAGTGTTTGCCAATGATACATGGCACTCAATGCTTGTTATAAAACCACATTAACAACTATGTTGAACTTAGGATACCTCATCAACACGGCACAACAATTCTTGCAGCAAATTAATATTCACATTAAATTGAAGAAACCAGTGATTCTAAACTCACATTTTGCATATAGGCAGTCCATCATTCCCTTCTCCAAGTCCAGCTACACAACAATAAAAGAAATTGCATAAGTTAGGATTATAATGCAAAGTTACCAAGTCAAAATACATAAAGTTATTATTTTTATCCATGCTTCCAAAACATATCCTTCAATGCATTAATGGGAAGAGAACAAGCTCTAGAATTGAATAAGGATTTCTATCTCATTCTTAGATTTTTTTCCTTCTCAATTGGTAATTACACACATTCAGTAAGTCATGAACAATAAAAATTTCTCTCAAACTATGCATTTTTATGAACCAAACCCATTTAAAATAAAATGGAATAAAACTACTAATCACTCACTTTATTCTGGATAGAGAAATTGATGAAGTTGGTATCTACCAAAACCCGATATGGCAGTCCCATCGAGGTGTTGTAATTGAAGAAAAGTGCCGATGAAACCTTCGGCCTATATCGAACAAAATTAAACACGTTACAACACAATATAAACCCTTACAAATCCCAAAGCTCCTATACCCAAAATTTAACACCAAAAATCTATATATATAAATATATATATATTGATAAATAAATAAAAAATCTATATATATATATAGCCTTTTAGAGAAGATACGGTGAAAATAATGGGTAATTACCTCAGGGATATAAAGTCGGAGATGATTAAGGAGGGAGAGGGAGTTGGGGCTTAAAGGCTCAAGATATCTTGTATGTGCTCCATCATACTCACGCTGTCTGGCTGACTGTACCTTGTGCTGCATCTGAGGTAGCTGGATATTTTGAAAATAAATTTCCTCTTAGACTTTGAAAGGATTGACACTTTGTAATACAATTGTTTTGCTTAAAATGCATAATTAAGCATCAAACTGGCCTATTTCTCTATGAAATGATAATCCCGTGACAGTTTTGCTAATTCATTTTTATACAAAGTAGTAATGCAAAATGATCTAAATCAACCAATTATATTCATACTATTACTTTTCTCATACAGTTTATTCTCAGAGGAACATAAATAATCCACAGAACAATCAGGTAACTAAGCTTCCACCATGCTCTTCCTTCCTATACTTAGATGATCAAAACAATAACAGCCAACCAAAGAGGAACGTATCTAAGAGCTTAGGATGTATTTGATGCATAAGTTTACAAACTTTAGATGATATATCAAGTTGCATTGGTATTGTATCTAATACAAATATGATTCTTTTTTCTAGAAGCATCCGTGCAATATAGGAAATACAAGTCTGAAAAAACCGATTAGATAAATATGAGAATGATAAATATTCTTGTTGAAAATCACAACTTGTATTGAATTTGGGAAATTAAAAGTCATTACCTTGAATGGTTCATTATCAGAACGGTAGACAATGCCTGGAATGTCATGTAACCACAATGGCAGACCCCTAAGCCCAACACCAAAAAATGCTTAGTTGCAAATTAAATTTCATGCACTAATTGTACAAAATAATTTACATTATCGAGCTTTCTATATTTGAGAAGTAAATATTTTATATATAGTATAATAAGGAGAGGTATCAAAAGAAAGAAGAAAAAAGAAGTGGCTTTACCCATAAGACAATTCGCTCTCAATGAAGGGTCCAATCCTAGGGCATGCATATAAACCGTGTGCATGAATTTCCTTCATGAATTTTACTAAATCACGTCTTCCACTGAAATCATACTGCAAAAGGCATATTGCAACCACCACCATTAATCATATTAATTAAAAAGACATATTATCACCACCATTAATCATTTAGTTTTATAAGAAATATTGAAATTGATGAATAAAAACTAGTTTTGAAACAGTCATTATGTATTTTCAATAATAATCTTTATTTTTTTAATGATATTATATTTTTCAATAGTCAACTTTATATAACATAACGTTTACAATAGAGTTCCTCCAGTTTAGTCTCTACAAGGATAAAATGGAACTCTAAACAGATAGTTTTAGAATAGTTTCTAAGGCAATTCAATGTTCTTTTTTTTATTTTATTTTAGTTCATTTTATGAATCTAGACTATTTACTATTTCATTTTATGAATCTAAAATGAAAATTTTATTACTGAGAAAAGGAAACAATTTTTATTTTTATCAATCAAAATTACACTCTCCTAAAATGCAAATCTAGTAACTTAATTGTTTTTATTTTTAAAACAATACTTTTTAATGCAATTCAATGTTATTTTTTATATTTTATTTTGGTTAATTCTATGAATCTAAATCATTCATTTCATTTTGTAAATATGAAATAAAAATTTATTATTGAAAAAAAGAAAAAAATCATCAATCATAATTTCTTGAATATATACATACACACGCTTAATAATACATCATCAAATGTATTACATCATCAAATTTTACACGTAGTCAAAAGTAATGGTAGATTTCTTAGCATGTTTTTTTTGTATTACATTTACATATTAATATAATCAATATTATCTAATGTGAAAATAGAGAAAGGACACTACAAACAAAGGCATTCCTTTACTTACTTTAAAGAGGATCCCTTCTGATAGACCCGTTTTAGCCAACCAAAAAGCAAATTATGCCAATGTCAATCGCACAAATTATCAACTATGAGAAATGTATAGCTTCATCAATAATAAGGCAGGACTTTTTTTTTTTTTTTTTTACGATTAGAAAGTTCAGGGAAGAAAAGGTTGCCGCAATGGAGACGTAACAGTAAGCTTTAGCTTGTCAAATCCGCTCTCTATGTGCAACCCAAACATACACATAGATCAAACCAATCCATCATTTCCTAGACCCACAAACTAGAACAACACAACAATACCAATCAAAACGTCAAAAAAAAAAAAAAAAAAAAAAAAAAAAAAAAAAAAAACCAGATCCGAACAAAACCCATAATCCAAAAACAGCTCAAAAACAATCCCACAGATCGACAAAAATATAAAATTATATCAAACTCAAAAACCCAGATCCAATACTACTCCACATAAAGCAAAGAGAACTCAAACAATACAACAAAAACATAGAAAATAAAGAAACCCCACAAAAAAAAAAAAAAAAAAAAAAAAAAAAAAAAAAAAAACTATAGAAGAAAGCAAGCAATGAGAGGTGAAAGAATGAAATAAAGCACAGATTTTGAGAAGTGGGTTTGGAATATAAGGGAACATACTTTAGAAATCACTAGGAGCAACGCCAGGAAGGTAGAAGGAGTGAGATAAAGAGACGAAGAGCAGAAAAAACAAGAGAATTGTGAATCGGAGCTCGGCGGCGGCGACAATTGGCGTCGTAGAGAGTGAGAGATCTTGAGACGTGAGAGTGAGAGACGTTGAGTGCGTGATCTGATCTGAGAGTGTGAGATGGAGTGATGGAGGCTGTGTGTGAAGAGAGAGAGAGGGAGAGAGAGAGAGAGAGGATGGGGTGGCTGAATGAGAAAGAGATGCTACGGTTTTAGTTTTAGATGTTTCGTTTTATATAAATTCAAAACGACGTAGTTTTGATAATAGAAACTTAAAAAATTAAAAAAAGTTGTTTCAAAGGTTAGAACCTGGGACAGGAACATGAAAAAGACACGTGCTTACCACTAAGGCAACATACATTTATTTAACGTATTTTACCCATAATAATATATATAAGTCCAGAATAAATTATTTATTTTTTTGTTATTTTTTTATTCAAGTTGAGCTTACATATATATAGTTTATCAAATATATATATATTTATATAAATAAATTTCTTGATTAATTTTTTTAAAAATTATTTTAGTAAAACTTAAAATGATGCTATTATTAATATATATTAATAAAAAAATGACTGATACACCCTTCAAATTACAACAACATAAAATGTGATTTTAATTAAAAAAAAAAAAAAACAGGGCAGCAAAGAGAATGACCAAAAAATACCCCCTAAACCTAAAACAAAGACCAAGATGCCCCCAAGAGAAACCCACATACCCATTAACCCAAATGACCAACACAACAAAACCCATAACCCAAAATTGATAGCTCAGAGAGAGAGAGAGAGAGAAAAAAAAAAAGTTACACCAATCAATAACTTATTGTTAAATTCATATTTTAAAAATCCAACCGTTGGTTCACATTTTCTATATGTTCTTAACATGCATGCCAATTTCATGCCAATCAGATGTAATTTACCATTTGATCTTTATACTCATCTTTTATGTGTTATTTTAAACTACAAAAATTTGAATTTAAAGAATTTACTGATGACATGACTATTAATCTTTAAGCACCTTGAAATTTTGTAAGTACGAAAAATATATGAAGATAATGTAATCTATCGGTAAATTTGTCAAAATTCACATTGAATTAAGAAATATAGGGTTGGGTTCAAGTTACACATGATATAACTCTAAAAAAATGTTACACCAACCAATAACTTATTGTTGAATTCAAATTTTGAAAATCCAACCGTTGGATCACATTTTCTATATGTTCTTAACGTGCATGCCAATTTTCATGCCAATCGGGTGTAATTTACCATTTGATCTTTAAACTAATCTTTTATGCGTTATTTTAAATTACAAAAACTTGAATTTAAACAATTGATTGATGACATAACTATTAATCTTTAATCACCTTAAAATTTTGTGTGCTTAAAAAAAATATATGAAGATAATATAATCGATCGGTAGATTTGGCAAAATTCACATCAAATTAAGAAATGTGGGGTTGGGTTTAAGTTACACTTGATGTAACTCTAAAAAATGTTACACTAACCAATAACTTATTGTTAAATTCATATTTTGAGAATCCAACCGTTGGATCACATTTTCTATATGTTCTTAACATGCATGCCAATTTCATGTTAATCGGATGTAATTTACCATTTGATCTTTAAACTCATCTTCTATGCGTTATTTTAAACTACAAGAACTTGAATTTAAACAATTGATTGATGACATGACTATTAATCTTTGATCACCTTCAAATTTTTTAAGCATGAAAAATATGTCAAGATAATGTAATCTAATGGTAGATTTGTCAAAATTCACATTGAATTAAGAAATATAGGGTTATGTTCAAGTTACACTTGATGTAACTTTAAAAAATGTTACACCAACCAATAACTTATTGTTAAATTGATATTTTGAAAATCCAACTGTTGGATCACATTTTCTATATGTGTTTAACATGCATGCCAATTTTCATACCAATCGGATGTAATTTACCATTTGATCTTTAAACTCATCTTTTATGCGTTATTTTAAACTACAAGAACTTGAATTTAAATAATTTATTGATAACATGCCTTTTAATCTTTGATCACCTTGAAATTTTGTAAGCATGAAAAATATATGAAGGTAATGTAATCTAACGGTAGATTTGTCAAAATTCACATTGAATTAAAAAATATAGGGTTGGGTTCAAGTTACACTTGATGTAACTCTAAAAAATATTACACCAACCAATAACTTATTGTTGAATTCTTATTTTTTAAATCCAACCGTTGGATCACATTTCCTATATATTTTTAACATGCATGCCAATTTTCTTGTCAATTGGATGTAATTTACCCTTTGATCTTTAAACTCATCTTTTATGCGTTATTTTAAACTATGAAAACTTGAATTTAAACAATTGATTGATGACATGGCTATTAATTTTTGATCACCTTGAAAATTTTTAAGCATGATAAATATATGAAGATAATATAATCTAACGGTAGATTTGTCAAAATTCACATCAAATTAAGAAATATAAGGTTGGGTTCAAGTTACACTTGATGTAACTCTAAAAAAATATTACACCAACTAATAACTTATTTTTGAATTCACATTTTGAGAATTTAACCGTTGGATCACATTTTCTATTTGTTCTTAACATGCCAATTTTCATGCCGACCGGGTGTAATATACCATTTGATTTTTAAACTCATCTTTTATGCATTATTTTAAATTACAAAAACTTGAATTTAAATAATTAATTGATGACATGACTATTAATCTTTGATCACCTTGAAATTTTGTATGCTTGAAAAATATATGAAGATAATGTAATATAACGGTAGATTTGTCAAAATTCACATTGAATTAAGAAATATAGGGTTGGGTTCAAGTTACATTTGATGTAACTCTAAAAAATATTACACTAACCAATAACTTATTGTTGAATTTATATTTTTAAAATCCAACCGTTGGATCACATTTTATATTTGTTCTTAACATGCATACCAAATTTTATGCCAATCGGGTGTAATTTACCATTTGATCTTTAAACTCATCTTTTATGCGTTATTTTAAATTACAAAAATTTGAATTTAAACAATTGATTGATGACATAACTATTAATCTTTGATCACCTTAAAATTTTGTGTGCTTAAAAAAAATATATGAAGATAATGTAATCTAACGGTAGATTTGTCAAAATTCACATCGAATTAAGAAATATAGCATTGGGTTCAAGTTACACTTGGTGTAACTCTAAAAAATGTTACACCAACCAATAACTTATTATTGAATTCATATTTTGAAAATCCAACCGTTGGATCATATTTTCTATATGTTCTTAACATGCATGCCAATTTTCATGCCAATCGGGTGTAATTTACCATTTGATTTTTAAACTCATCTTTTATGCGTTATTTTAAATTACAAAAACTCGAATTTAAACAATTGATCGATGACAAGACTATTAATTTTTGATCACCTTGAAATTTTGTATGCTTGAAAAATATATGAAGATAATGTAATCTAACGGTAGATTTGTCAAAATTCACATCGAATTAAGAAATATAAAGTTGGGTTCAAGTTACACCTAATGTAACTCTACAAAATGTTACACCAACCAAAACTTATTGTTGGGTTCATATTTTAAAAATCCAACCGTTGGATCACATTTTCTATTTATTTTTAACATGCATGCCAATCGGGTGTAATTTACCATTTGATCTTTCAACTCATCTTTTATGCGTTATTTGAAATTACAAAAACTTGATTTTAAATAATTGATTGATGGCATGACTATTAATCTTTGATCACTTTGAAATTTTGTATGCATGAAAAATATATGAAGATAATGTAATTTAACGGTAAATTTGTCAAAATTCACATCGAATTAAGAAATATATCGTTGGGTTCTAGTTACACTTGATGTAATTCTAAAAAATGTTACACCAACCAATAACTTATTGTTGAATTCAAATTTTGAAAATCCAACCGTTGGATCACATTTTCTATATGTTCTTAACATGAATGCCAATTTTCATGCCAATCGGGTGTAATTTACCATTTGATCTTTAAACTCATCTTTTATGCGTTATTTTAAATTACAAAAACTTGAATTTAAACAATTGATTGATGACATAACTATTAATCTTTGATCACCTTAAAATTTTGTGTGCTTAAAAAAAATATATGAAGATAATATAATTGATCGGTAGATTTGTCAAAATTCACATCAAATTAAGAAATGTGGGGTTGGGTTTAAGTTACACTTGATGTAACTCTAAAAAATGTTACACTAACCAATAACTTATTGTTAAATTCATATTTTGAGAATCCAACCGTTGGATCACATTTTCTATATGTTCTTAACATGAATGCCAATTTCATGTCAATCGGATGTAATTTACCATTTGATCTTTAAACTCATCTTCTATGCGTTATTTCAAACTACAGGAACTTGAATTTAAACAATTGATTGATGACATGACTATTAATCTTTAATCACCTTCAAATTTTGTAAGCATGAAAAATATGTCAAGATGATGTAATCTAATGGTAGATTTGTCAAAATTCACATTGAATTAAGAAATATAGGGTTAGGTTCAAGTTACACTTGATGTAACTTTAAAAAATGTTACACCAACCAATAACTTATTGTTGAATTGATATTTTGAAAATCCAACTATTGGATCACATTTTCTATATGTGTTTAACATGCATGCCAATTTTCATACCAATCGGATGTAATTTACCATTTGATCTTTAAACTCATCTTTTATGCGTTATTTTAAACTACAAGAACTTGAATTTAAATAATTTATTGTTAACATGCCTTTTAATCTTTGATCACCTTGAAATTTTGAAAGCATGAAAAATATATGAAGATAATGTAATCTAACGGTAGATTTGTCAAAATTCACATTGAATTAAAAAATATAGGGTTGGGTTCAAGTTACACTTGATGTAACTCTAAAAAATATTACACCAACCAATAACTTATTGTTGAATTCATATTTTTAAAATCCAACCATTGGATCACATTTCCTATATGTTTTTAACATACATGCCAATTTTCTTGTCAATTGGATGTAATTTACCCTTTAATCTTTAAACTCATCTTTTATGCGTTATTTTAAACTATGAAAACTTGAATTTAAACAATTGATTGATGACATGGCTATTAATTTTTTATCACCTTGAAAATTTTTAAGCATGATAAATATATGAAGATAATATAATCTAACGGTAGATTTGTCAAAATTTACATCAAATTAAGAAATATAAGGTTGGGTTCAAGTTACACTTGATGTAACTCTAAAAAAATGTTACACCAACTAATAACTTATATTGGAATTCACATTTTGAGAATTTAACCGTTGTATCACATTTTCTATTTGTTCTTAACATGCCAATTTTCATGCCGATCGGGTGTAATTTACCATTTGATCTTTAAACTCATCTTTTATGCGTTATTTTAAATTACAAAAATTTGAATTTAAACAATTGATTGATGACATAACTATTAATCTTTGATCACCTTAAAATTTTGTGTGCTTAAAAAAAATATATGAAGATAATGTAATCTAACGGTAGATTTGTCAAAATTCACATTGAATTAAGAAATATAGGGTTAGGTTCAATTTACACTTGATGTAACTTTAAAAAATGTTACACCGGCCAATAACTTATTGTTGAATTGATATTTTGAAAATCCAACTGTTGGATCACATTTTCTATATGTGCTTAACATGCATGCCAATTTTCATACCAATCAGATGTAATTTACCATTTGATCTTTAAACTCATCTTTTATGCGTTATTTTAAACTATAAGAATTTGAATTTAAATAATTTATTGATAACATGCCTTTTAATCTTTGATCACCTTGAAATTTTGTAAGCATGAAAAATATATGAAGATAATGTAATCTAACGGTAGATTTGTCAAAATTCACATCGAATTAAGAAGTATAGGGTTGAGTTCAAGTTACACTTGATGTAACTCTAAAAATGTCACACCAACTAATAAGTTATTGTTGAATTCGTATTTTGAAAATCCAACCGTTGGATCACATTTTCTATATATTTTTAACATGCATGCTAATTTTCTTGCTAATTGGATGTAATTTACCCTTTGATCTTTAAACTCATCTTTTATGCGTTATTTTAAACTACGAAAACTTGAATTTAAACAATTGATTAATGACATGGCTATTAATCTTTGATCACCTTGAAATTTTTTATGCAAGAAAAATATATGAAGATAATGTAATCTAACGGTAGATTTGTCAAAATTCACATCAAATTAAGAAATATAAGGTTGGGTACAAGTTATACTTGATGTAACTCTAAAAAATGTTACACCAACCAATAACTTATTGTTGAATTCACATTTTGAAAATCTAACCGTTGGATCACATTTTCTTTTTTTTCTTAACATGCATGCCAATTTTCATGCCAATCGGGTGTAATTTACCATTTGATCTTTAAACTCATCTTTTTTGGGTTATTTTAAATTACAAAAACTTGAATTTAAATAATTGATTGATTACATGACTATTAATCTTTGATTACCTTGGAATTTTGTATGCATGAAAAATATATGAAGATAATGTAATCTGACGGTAAATTTGTCAAAATTCACATCGAATTAAGAAATATATCGTTGGGTTCTAGTTACATTTGATGTAACTCTAAAAAATGTTACACCAACCAATATCTTATTGTTGAATTCAAATTTTGAAAATCCAACCACTGGATCACATTTTCTATATGTTCTTAACATGCATGCCAATTTTCATGCTAATCGGGTGTAATTTACTATTTGATCTTTAAATGGGAAGATGAAAAAATAGTGGGAAATTTAAATGTCTATTGCGGCGGTCCAACCCACCGCAAAAAGGAGTACATATTGCGGCGGGTCACTGACCTGCCGCTATATCTAAGCTTAATGCCGCTAAAATAGGTTTATTGCGGCGAGTCATTGGCCCGCCACTGTAATACGCCGCAAAATACTTGAGCTATTGTGGCGGGTAAGTGACCCGCCGCTATATCTAAGCTAAATGCCGCTAAAACAAGTCTATTGCGGCGGGTCATTGGCCCGCTGCTATAGTATGTCGCAAAATACTAGAGCTATTGCGGCGGGCATATGGACCGCCGCAATAGATCTCATGTATAGCGGCAGGCCAAAAATGCGCCGCAATAGGTGACCTATAGCGGCGGTTTTTGCACCCGCCGCAATAGACCCGCCACAAATGCTCAGTTTTCTTGTAGTGGTTCTTCTATACTGTCATAGTTGGGACCTACCAGAATAATTTAAAGGGTTATTAAAAAAAAAAATTATCAGTCCACTTTGTATATTTCCTTCAAGATCATGTTCTAACTTCTTCTTCTTCTTTTTTACTTTATCAAGATTCACCAGTTTCTTTTATTTAATTCATTTTTTGGGTTGTGTCATAATCTAAAAATTGAAATGAATGAAAAATTATGACACTAGACCAAAAAAAATTAAAAACAAAAAAAAAAAAGTCTTATCGTACGAACAAAGCGCATGCAATGAGGCTAGTATGAGATAATATTTTAATTCAAGAGCCAAGATGAAGCGCATTTTGAAATCTTTTTTTTTTTTTTGGGTGGCATCTATTAATTTACAATATTTTCGGTCACTCCAATCTACCATTTAGAATGTCTTAAATGATACCACATTTGCACAGGTAGAGTCCTAATTGTCTGTTATGTTGCGCGCGCACCCCCACAAATCCTCCCCCCCCACCCCCCCCCCCCCCCCCCCCCCCCCCCCCCCAAAAAACACATATATATAAACTTATTCTAAAAGTGTCTGTTCCTTTAATTTATTGAAAAGAAAATAAGTGTAGCTTATCAAAATAAATAAACAAATAAGTGTATTCAATTCTGGCAAAAACCTTTGAGTATTTTTCTTTCTTTTTTTTTTGGTTGAAACCTCCATTAGGTTCGGAGGGATTTGGGTAATAGCAGTAATAATTTGAATCAACATAATTTTTTTTTTTTTTAATCAAACCTTACATTTATTTTTATATAAATTTCAAAATTAAGCCCGATTTTCTTATAGGTATTCAAACTTTAATATACATAGATTAATTAAAATTCATATATAAAGTAAAAAAAAAAAAAAAAGGTCCGCCCTTTAAAAATAAAATAGAGTCAAATTCCACCTGAAACAAACAATAAAATAATTAACAAAAATAATATATATAAAATACCTTCGGTTATATGACAAACCTATATTGTAAGTTTTTTTCAAAAAATATATAGAGACTAAAAAACTGTGCTAGAAAAATGAAATAATTTAGTAAACTACTAATTAAATTTAAATTTTCTATCACTTTAGAGAAGAAGGGACAATGAATTAAAGCAGTTTAATCTTATAACAAGTGGGGATCTATGTTTGATAGTTCAAAGGACCCCCCCTTTTCTTTTTGTTTTCTTATGATATAATTCATGAATGTGGTGCTTTTTTAAGTCTAAGCTAAAGGGTGTGATGTGAGATGCGGAAGCATCAAGAAGCAGAATATGTCTACTTCTAGAAAACAAGAAACAAAAAACATTTGCTTCTAAAAATAACTTCAAATCCACGAGGGTTCCTTAAATCCACAAGTGTCCTTGAATCCATAAGGAGAAAGGATATAGAATCCACCAGAAAATAAAAAGACAATTGTCTAAATTTTATTAATTGAATAATTGTTAAAAAACGTGTAAAGACTTAGGCCTATTTAAGAGTTCCGTAAAACTTGACTAATAAGAAAATATATTCTAAAATAACGCATAATTAATACCTAACCATAATGGGAACCAAATTTGACCTAAAAAGCATTAAATGAACTAGAAACAAGGAAATAATAACCCTAAACCTAAAATAACAAAAATTACAAATAAAATACCAAAATTAATACATTACAATAATTAAATAGGAAATTGTGTCCTTCATCAAACCCCTCCACTTGAAACAAACTCATCCTTGAATTCATCTTTAAAATCTGAAATCTTCCACTCAAAATAAATAAATACTTCGAATGCTTGAGCCCCTTGATCTTCTTTCCATACTTGCAACTCATCAATGGAATAAACAAGCCAGCCTAAATTTCTGTTTCCTAGGTCTTCATTTAATGTAGAGATTTACCAAATAAAAACCGACAATTGAATCAAATCTATCAACCCCAATAAAATCAATAAATTTCGGTGTATCACTTACCACCAAAATAAAAAGATTTTGAGATAGACAATCATCTAACTTGACATCGTCCAGATTGTTGACAACTTCCTTTATAATTTTAATTTATTCTTTAACAGTCTCTACTATCTCGACCTCAAAATCTTCTCTATAATAGGGTTTTCATTATTCTCCTCTGCAATCTTGATTTCAGGTTCTTCTTCTATAACTAGGCTTGCATTAATTTCCTCAAAAATCTCTATATTTTCTTCTTTGAATTCTACATATTCTTCAAGAAAAGTATTTTCTTCAATATGTAATTCTTCCTTTAATTGTGGAATAGATGGCTCTTCAAAATAATTTAAATATGAACTTCTTGGCCAGTAATAATCTTGTATTGTATATGACAAGATTTCTTCACAATCTAAATGATAAAATTTGATAGCAAGCATCTTTTTCATCCTTAACCATGAACAAATCTTATCTTTACCTTGCTAGATTCTATCAGGTTGTACTCATTCCTTCCAACATAAGGCATACTCACTAAGTCTATACAAAGCAAGCCCAACTTTTTTCTCATAATAAATATTCTCAAAGTTAAGTAAATCTTCTAAATCAAGTAACCAATCAAGAAAATCTTCTTTATAAAATAAAAATAAAAATTTGCAATTCTTTTATAAGGCCTATATGAAATTTGCTTTCTAATAGGTTGCTCGAGAGTTATGTCTCCGTGACAATTATCCCTATTGTTTCCATGCTTCAACAACAGCATCCTAGCAAATATATTTGTAAGTGCTAGCTATACATCACATAATACTTGCTAAGTTTTTTGTCACCAGAGTTGCAACTGTCTCATACGTTAGCTACTAGACAAGGATAAGTCAAGACTCTGATACCAATTAATGCGGGATGCTGAAGCATCAAAAAGCAGAATATGTCTACCTTTAGAAAACAAGAAACGAAACATGTTTACTTCTAAAAAGAACCTTCAATTCACGAGGGTTCCTTAAATCGACAAGGATCCTTGAATCCACAAGGCGAAAGGGACTAGACTACACCAGAAAATAGAAAAACAAAACTCTGAATTTTATTAATTGAATAATTGTTAAAAAACGTGTACAGAGTTAAGGGACTATTTAAGGGCTCCGTAAAACTTGACTGACAAAGAAATACATTCTAAAATAACTCCTAATTAATACCTAACTATAACAGGAACCAATTTAATCTAAAAAGCATTAAAAGCACCTAAAAACAAGAAAATAATAACTCTCAACTTAAAATAACGAAAATTACAAATTAAATACAAAAATTAATACATTACAATAATTAAACTGGAAATTGTCTCCTACATCAGGGTGAGTCGATGGAAAATTCCTTTGACTAGTTAATGAACTAAAAGGGGTAATAGTGATAGTATATCACAAAGCTTCAGGGGAAAAAAACAATCATTTCTATAAAACATCCTCTAGTGGTATAATATTTTCTAATTCTTAAGTTACCTACTAAATAATTTTCAAAGTCTAATTTTTACCAGGGGCGGCTTGATGTATTTGGGGGTCTAAGACGAAAATTGATTATCTTGTTTTAGATGCAAAATTACTACTAACTAGTCGCTAACCCGTGCGATGCACGGGAAAGCTACCAATTTTTTCCAAATGATTTGACATTAGCTGTTGGAATTGAACATCAATTCTCTAGTAGCACGTTCTTATTTTTTAATTTCATTTATTTCCTGCCTTCTATTAAATATTCAATGCATTCATTATATTTAAAAAACGTTGAAGTTTAGATATTGTTTTTCAGTTCCTCTTGATTTTAACGCTCTGTTTGTTTCAGCATTAACGTTTTCTGGAAAATGGTTCATTTTCCAAAAAGCATTTTCTAGAAAACTGTCTTCTTTTCTAGTGTTTGGTAATGACCTTGAAAATGCGCTTGAGAATGTTTTTTGATGTTTGGTATGCAATTTTTTAAAAATATTTCTTGTATAATTTAAAACATGTATATTATGTAAACTAACTAATGTAATTGTGGGGGGATAAAATCTGTCAGCTGATGTTGGGCCGTAGTTCATGTACCAAGCCCAGCCACGATAAGAAGAAAAAGCATGGGCGTAGGATATCCCATCCCAACCATGATGGGCCGGGCCTGCTTAGGGGCGTCCGAGGAGGAGTGCCTCCTCGGACTCGCCAATTAAGTGTCCAATTCGCATTCCATACCTTGCGAAAGGTCACCCAATACGAAGGAACAGTGCGTGACGTTCAGGAAGGGGGGCAACCACAACTGCCGCATTAAATGCCAAGGAACTACTTTTCCAGCCGCATTAATGTGGAAGGGACAGGAACGCAGAATCATCTTGGCCAGTGCAACTCACAGAAAAGAAGAAGGATGACCTATGGGACAGGCACTCAAGTGGAGGGTCAGATGGTTGACAAGTGTAGGGACATGATCTTAGGAAGGATGCTATATAAGAGAAGGAGATCCCCATGGAAAAAGGATCGCAAGCTGAAGGAAGAAAAAGATAGAGAAGGAAGAAAAAGAAGGAAGAGAAAGATAGAGAAAGAGAAAAGAGATAGAAGTATATGAAACAGCCCCAGGGACCATTACTCCAAAGGTTTGAAGGGATATCCTTACGTCCAACTGGTTGCATGGCATGGTCGTAACTGCGTTTCCTCTGTCAAAAACCTAGTTCTGTAACCTACTCTCTACAAATTCATTGTTAAGGGACTTTTGGGCCAGAATCACCTGCCTGTTGGGCCTGAGCCCCAAAAACGTGCCCCTACAATTGGCGCCGTCTGTGGGAAGAACTTGTGTCTCGACAAGTGAAATAGCAAGGGATGGAAGGATCAGGTCCGCGCCAAACCGGACGTACAGAATCTCAACGACAGGACAACTTTGTAAACCTTGAACGAGCAAAGGACCAAAATGATCAACGAGAGGGCAGTGTGAACACCTCTCACACGAGTAGAAGTCGCTCGAAAGGGAAAGATCATGCGTCCCACCAGCACAACGAGCAGAAGGCTCTACAGCAAGAGATTGAGGATTTGAAGAAAAGGCTGCGTCGAGCCCAGCAAAAACGTCCTTTGCCCATTTCAGATACTAGCAGTGGTGAGGATGATGAATACAGACGAAGGACGAGGACCCCTCCGAGCGAGACGTTCTCCTATGAGGAAGAGAGGCCTCACAAACGCGGCCGCAAAAACCCACCTTACCAAGGCTTGGTCAATGACGCCATGAGCAAGGCCCTAGATCGAATCTCCCAGTCGCCATTTACCCGTAGAATAGAGCGGGCGGTGCTCCCTCGGCGATTTAATCAGCCAACGTTTACCCTGTACAATGGTCGAACTGACCTAGTGGAGCACGTGAGCCAGTTCAACCAAAGGATAGCCGTCCACTCCAGGGACGATGCGTTAATGTGTAAAGTGTTTCCATCCAGCCTGGGGCCCCTGGCCATGAGATGGTTTGATGCCCTCCCACCAAACTCCATAGACTCCTTTAAACAGTTGACGCAGGCTTTTGGCTCCCGCTTCATCACCAGCACTAGAGTCCCTCGGCCCCTCGATTCCCTTTTATCCCTGTCCATGCGGGAAGGAGAAACGCTGAAGGCTTACTCGGACAGATATTGGGAAATGCACAACGAGGTAGAAGGAAATCACGATGACGTCGCCATCAGTGCCTTTAAAAGGGGCTTGCCGACAGAGCATGGCTTAAGAAAGTCTCTTACAGGGAAGCCAGCCACCAGCGTGCAGCAACTCATGGACAGGATAGACAAATATAAAAGGGTTGAAGAGGACCAGCAAACCGGGAAGGGAAAGGCGAAGTTTGTCCTCCAGGAGAGAAGGGACTTCAGGTCGGACCGTTTCAGTAGCAGTAATAAGCCGAGAAGAGATTATACGGAACAATCGGGATCTACAGGGGCTCAGGTAGTCCACGCTGTGTTCCGAGAGCCATTACACGAGATCATGGAGAAAATAAAGCACGAACCCTTCTTTCAATGGCCAAATAGGATGGCAGGCGACCCCTCAAAGCGCAATCAGAATCTATATTGTGCATATCACCAAGAGCCTGGTCACGTCACTGACGAATGTAGGAACCTGAAGAACTTTTTGGATCGACTTGTCCGAGAAGGAAAGTTAAGGCATCTGCTGCAACGCCCTGAGCAGTCAAATGTCGATACCAGGCAAAGCGCCTTGAGGCCACCCATCGGCACGATAAATGTCATTCTTGCCGCACCTGGGAGAACCGGTTCCGGCCCGTTCAGAGTAATGTCAGTGGGTAGGTTCCCGACCGAGCCAGGCGAAAGGGGATCCAAGAGTGCTAGAGGGAGGGCCTTGCCATTGATTGGGTTCACGGAGGAGGACAAGGAGGGAACTATTCAGCCCCATGACGACGCCCTAGTCGTGACGCTCAGAATAGGAGGTCATGACGTGAAGAGGGTGTTAGTTGATCAGGGTAGCGCCGTGGAGGTGATGTACCCAGACTTGTATAAGGGGCTGAATTTAAAGCAGGAGGACATGTCTCCATACGATGCTCCCCTGCTTAGCTTTGAGGGAAAAATCGTCATCCCGAAGGGCATGATCAGATTGCCTGTGCAAACAGACATAGAAGTAGTGGAAGTGGACTTCATCGTGGTGGACGCATACTCACCCTACACAGCTATTGTGGCACGGCCATGGCTTCATACGCTAGGGGCTGTGTCATCTACCCTGCACCAGAAAGTGAAGTATCCGTCAGAGGGCCGAATCAAAGAGATAGTGGGGGATCAAGGAATGGCCAGGCGATGCATGGTATCGGCAATTGCTCGACAATTAAGCAACGTGCCCTCCACTTCAACCGGGAATACCTTATAGCAATCAAGAACCCCGGTCCTATCTACAGGTAATGAAGGACAGGCCATGGAGGTGAGCTGTGAAGAGCTGGAGAAAGTGCTCGTCGGATCAGACCCCGAGAGATTTTTCCAGATCGGCTCGGAGCTACCAGCACAGGAGAAGTCGGCGCTAATTAATTTCCTGCGCCGAAATGAGGATGTATTCGCTTGGGATCCTTATGAAGCCCCTGGGGTTGACTCATACCTAATACGCCATCACCTTAACGTTAATCCGGCCATTACCCCAAAGAAGCAGCCCCCTCGGCGTCCGTCAAGGGAGCATGCAGACGCTGTGAGGGAGGAGGTGGCAAAATTGAAAAGAGCTGGGGCTATCAAGGAAGTGTTCTACCCCGAATGGTTGGCGAACACAGTCGCGGTGAAGAAGAAGAGCGGGAAATGGCGAGTCTGTGTGGACTTCACGGACTTAAACAAGGCCTACCCAAAGGATCCTTTCCCAATGCCGCAGATAGACCGACTGGTCGACGCAACTGTCGGGCATCCCCGAATGAGTTTCTTGGACGCTTTCCAGGGCTACCATCAGATATCCTTAGCCGCGAAAGACCAGGAAAAAACTGCCTTTGTCACCCCAATTGGCAACTATCATTACAAGGTGATGCCTTTTGGCCTGAAGAATGCCGGTTCGACCTATCAAAGGATGATGACTAGGATGTTTGAACAACAGATGGGAAAAACTGTCGAGGTGTATATAGACGATATGGTAGTAAAGAGTAAATTGGTGACCGACCACATCAGGGACCTTGACGAGGTGTTTCACATTCTGAGAAGGTACAAGCTGTGACTGAACGCATCCAAGTGCTCATTTGGAGTGGGATCGGGGAAATTCCTTGGCTACATGGTAACCCATCGGGGGATTGAGGTTAACCCTGACCAAATAAGGGCCATTCATAGTATGCAACCTCCTCGGAATCCCAAAGAAGTCCAGAAGCTTACCGGCATGATAGCAGCTTTGAATCGTTTCATCTCCCGCTCGGCGAACAGATGCAGACCTTTTTTCCTCCTATTGCACAAGTGGAAGGGTTTCGAGTGGACTGAGAAGTGTGACGTAGCATTCCAACAGCTCAAGGAATACCTCGCCCGACCTCCGATCATGTCCAGTCTCGAGGCCGACGAGGTACTCTATGCATACATCGCAGTCGCCGATCATGCGGTTAGCCTAGTACTGATCCGAGAGGACAACGGCACGCAACGGCCCGTGTATTACGTAAGCAAGTCGCTACAGGAGGCAGAAACCCGGTACCTCCCCCTCGAAAAGGCAATATTGGCTGTCGTGCAAGCTACAAAGAAGCTTCCCCACTATTTTCAGGCGCATACAGTGGTTGTGCTAACCCAACTTCCATTGAAATCAGTCCTCCGTAGCGCCGACTACACTGGGAGAATAGCTAAATGGGAAACCATCTTGAGCGCCTTTGACATCAGATATATGCCACGCACCGCCATAAAAGGTCAAGTCCTCGCCGATCTGATAGCTGAATTTGCGGAGCCAACCTTGGAAGGGGTGGAAGTGCCGGAATCACCGAATGACGATAGGAGATTGGTCAGCGCGATTTCTGTGCAAGAACACGATAGGTGGAAAGCATACATTGATGGTGCAGCAAACCAAAAGGGCTCCGGAGTGGGGCTCGTTCTAATCTTTCCCGAAGGTATAACCTTGGAGAAGTCGTTGAGACTGGGATTCCCAGCAACGAATAACGAAGCTGAGTATGAGGCACTGCTGGAGGGGATGTCCATGATCCGAAAGCTGGGTGGGAAATGCGCGAGCATATTCTCGGATTCGAGACTCATAGTGGGGCAAGTAAGCGGGGAATTGGAGGCGAAAGATGAAAGAATGCAACGGTATCTTGCCCGAGCTAAACGCCTACGTGCCCACTTTGACGACCTCAGTTTAACGCATATATCCAGAAGCGGGAATACCCACGCCGATTCTCTGGCAACACTGGCCACATCCTCGGCTCAGCCCCTTCCGCGGGTTATTTTGGTCGAGGATCTCTGCCGCCCCACGGAAAAGGAGGCTAACGGTATTCGGGTACACAACGTCGGTGAGGGACCAAGCTGGATGGACCCTCTTGTCCGATTCTTGAAGAACGATTCCTTACCGGACGACAAAGTCGAGGCCGACAAAATCCGGAGGAGAGCTCCTCGATTCTGGTTGTCCGAGGACTCCAAGCTCTACAGACGTTCATTCTCGGGGCCATACTTGCTGTGTGTGCACCCAGGTGCTACTGAACTCATTCTGGAGGAGTTGCATGAGGGGATTTGTGGAAGCCATACGGGGGGCCGGTCCCTCTCCCACAGGGCTATGACGCTGGGTTACTGGTGGCCGAGCATGCACAAGGAGGCTCTGGAATATGTGAAGAAGTGTGACCAATGCCAACGGTTCGCTCCGAATATACATCAGCCGGGTGGGGTACTTAACCCATTGTCCAGCCCTTGGCCATTTGCACAATGGGGCCTAGATATATTAGGTCCGTTCCCCAAAGCTACCGGGAACAAGAAGTTTCTTCTCGTCGGCACTGATTACTTTACGAAATGGGTCGAGGCTGAGGCGCTGGCGAACATTAGGGATGTTGATTTCAAGAAGTTTATCTGGAAAAACATTGTCACCCGATTCGGTACCCCACACACCCTAATCTCGGACAATGGCCTGCAATTTGATAGCAAGGCCTTTAGGGAATATTGCAGTGAATTGGGGATTGTCAACAGGTACTCTACACCAGCCTATCCGCAGAGTAATGGACAAGCCGAGGCAATTAACAAAACCATAGTGAATGGGCTGAAGAGGAGGTTGGACGACGCGAAAGGGAGGTGGGTTGAGGAGCTCGCCCATGTTTTGTGGACGTATCGCACCACGCCCCGCCAATCCACGGGAGAAACCCCCTTTTCGTTGACCTACGGGGCCGAGGCCGTCATCCCATTAGAGATAAACTTTCCCTCCCAAAGGACTGCTACATTCGACCCTATTGTTAACGACGGGCTTCTAGAAAAAAGCTTGGACCTCCTTGAGGAGAGAAGGGATTGCGCGATGGTGCATCTAGCTCAGTATCAACAAAGGCTCAAGCGGGGCTATAACGCCAAGGTGAAGCCAAGACCCTTGACGCCTGGGGACCTGGTGCTGAGGAAAGTCCTGGGCAATGCGAGGAACCCTGCATGGGGAAAGCTCGGACCAAACTGGGAGGGTCCATACCGTATCACCTCTGTGGCTGGCATTGGAGCGTACTATTTGGAAGACTTGGACGAACGTGTAGTGCCACGTCCATGGAATGTAAATAACCTGAAAATGTACTTTTATTAATGAAAAATATTTTACTTGATGTCGTTCTACTATACAATTTTCAGTAAGTGTTAAACAGAACCCAAGTCCTGCATGACTCCTCGGACCACAGACTCGGGGGAAATTAACCACGCAGCAATTTTCAGTAGGTGTTAAACAGAACCCAAGTCCTGCATGGCTCCTCGGACCACAGACTTGGGGGAAATTAACCACGCAGCAATTTTCAGTAGGTGTTAAACAGAACCCAAGTCCTGCATGGCTCCTCGGACCACAGACTTGGGGGAAATTAACCACGCAGCAATTTTCAGTAGGTGTTAAACAGAACCCAAGTCCTGCATGGCTCCTCGGACCACAGACTTGGGGGAAATTAACCACGCAGCAATTTTCAGTAGGTGTTAAACAGAACCCAAGTCCTGCATGGCTCCTCGGACCACAGACTTGGGGGAAATTAACCACGCAGCAATTTTCAGTAAGTGTTAAACAGAACCCAAGTCCTGCATGGCTCCTCGGACCACAGACTTGGGGGAAATTAACCACGCAGCAATTTTCAGTAGGTGTTAAACAGAACCCAAGTCCTGCATGGCTCCTAGAACCACAGACTTGGGGGAAATTAACCACGCAGCAATTTTCAGTAGGTGTTAAACAGAACCCAAGTCCTGCATGGCTCCTCGGACCACAGACTTGGGGAAAATTAACCACGCAGCAATTTTCAGTAAGTGTTAAATAGAACCCAAGTCCTGCATGGCTCCTCGGACCACAGACTTGGGGGAAATTAACCACACAATTCTTTCATCAAGGGTTAACCGTTTATGATTCACGAAAAGCGTTAAAGGAAGCCCAAGTCCTGCGCGGATTCTTGGCCACGGACTTGGGAAAAATCAGCATTGTAATCGTTGTTGCTCAATTACAAAGTGTCGCAATTCTAACGAATTCATTCATTATTGTTTGACTTTAAGCAGTAAAAGAGTAAAACCGATATCCATTCATGATGAAAACAAAATAGAGTAAAGCAGCGATATATGTAATGAAATAACTTTTGTCATATAATGATTCAAAGTAATTCAGTTCAGAAATATTAGCAAGGATCAAACAAAACAAAGTACAAAAGCGGGACAGACGAATTCCTATTCTATGTCCCTAAGGGCCCTGAGTTGGGGCAGGCTAATCATCTACTGCTGGGTTCTCCGGGGCGATCTCCTGGGCCTGGGCAAGGATCTCGCTGATGCGGAGACTGTCCTCGGGTGACTGACCCTGCATAGCTTGCTCCATGCCCCCAGTCTCGGGAATGGGGGAATCTGCTGGAAGAGGCTCAGTGGAGGTGACCTCCCCAGGAGTCTCACGTATCTCCGCAGGGTAAAAGATGTTCTCAGCTTTCCTGAGATCAGAATCGGCGGGGACGGCTGCCCGATCCATGGCCAATCCCCAGGTCGAGGTGACATAATCCCTGCAGACGGTGGCAACTTCCTCGGTCAATCTCTCCTCAGTATCGTGAACCCCACGTTCATACGAAGCCGCCACAGCCTTCTCGGCAACCTCCCTGGACAAGCGGGCTTCCTCCTTAGCCCTTGCAAGCTCAGCCTTAAGCTCCGAAACCGCTTGTTGCTCCGCTGACAGTCTTTCCTCAGAGTGTCGGAGCTGCTTGCGCAACTCTTCGGTTTGCTTTTCAGCATTCTTCAGGCCAGCCTCTGCACTCGCACTGGCCTTCTTCACTTCTTTTAGCTCATGATCCTTACGATCAAGATCTCGTTTGAGATCGCTCGCGGCCCTCTCAGCTGTAGCACGGGACTGAGCCTCCTTATGCGCATCCTCACGAGCTTTCTTGGCCCACTCCTCAGCAACATAAATTTGTTAGGTGACCTGCACTCAGACGGAAATGAAGACGATACCAAGATAAGAAGATAAGAGGGTTTTCAACACGAAGATAAGATAGAAGATTCCACTTACCACAGCCATGTCCCTCTTCAGTGACATGAAAAGCTCTGGCTGACGAATCTTCCGGAGGCCTTCCATATCACGGGGCAGGAGAAGAGGCTGCTACAACGCTTCAGCCATGAACGAAGCTTGCTCACGCTGGGACTCCCATAGGGTCGCATCCCAGAGGATTGGAGCGCCATCTAGCTCGATCCGAGGAGACCATGTTCGTGGTCCCCTCTGAGTGACCGCCTCATCTCGGCTCTCAGTGGACCTGGTTCTTTTTTCTCGGGGCTCTTTCGTTTCCTTGCCCTTCTTTTTAGGCCCGGCTTTCTCACGGGCAACCTCTCCTTCCTCCGCCTCTTCTACAGGCCTTTTACGCCTTAGGTTAGGCATAGGCTTCAGCGTCGCACCCGACGAGGGAGGGGGAGGAGGAGCGGGGGATTTGGAGACGACCTGCCCTTTCGGGAGTTCCTTAGAGGTCTGCCCTTTGGACCTGTTGGATAGAAGACCCCTAAGGCCAGTCCTCGGCTGGAGGTCCATTCCTTCTTCTTCTTCTTCTGTGTCCTCGCTGATATCAGGTTGTGCGATGACCAAACCAATACCAGGAGCCGCTGAGGCACGGTCTAAATCAGCGTCAGAGTCGGAGATCTCTACTACTCTGACCGAAGCCTCCCCTTCCTCAGTAAATTGGAACTGGTCTATCTGATCCTCTAAGGATGAATGTGAAGAGCCGGCCTCCTCCTCTGGGATAACTACTGGGGGAAAGACGTGTTGGGGAGGTAACTGAATAGGAGGCAGGTCTGTATCAGCGAGAAACCCTGGTATGGATACGTCAATCCGTGCTAATCTCGGACTACGGGCCCTTATAGCTTTTCCGGCTTCTACCTGGGCTCGAGTGAGCGGACTGTAATCCAAAATCAAAGGAGCCGACCGTAGTTGTCCGTCCTCGCTAACAAAAATCTCGGACCTCAGGAGGTAATTTAGGGCCGGGATATTGACTAGGCTCAGCCGAGGAGTTGTTAGTCTTTTGTCTGCAAAGGCCGTTAAAAGATTTATGTTAGTCCGAGGAGACATGCAACCAAACCAACAAGTTTAAGATAAATAAAAACAGAGGAAAAGAGGTGGAGGAGCTTGAAACCAAAGTCCTCCCCACGGCATCTAGTTCTACGACACCCCACCTGGCTTCCCCGCCCTAGTCGGACAGTGAGGGCCGTCATACCATGGCCCGGAGACGATTAAATGGTCGTCCTTCAAGCCTTTGCTAGACTTCGAAAGGCAAAATATCAACCTCACTTCGTCAATCCTAGACTTTAGATAGTATGTGTCGCTGAGCTTATGGCATTCATAAAGATGAACCACGTCGTGCCATGAGAGGCCGAGGTTCATCTGATCGTTCAGGGTTTCGACACACCCCAGGATCCGGAACAGATTAGCGGTGCATTGATGGGGGGCCAACCTATGACCACGCAGGTAATCCCTAGTTATTCTTCCCATTGGAATAGTCATTCCTCCTTCCACGAAGGCTATCATTGGAATTGCGACTTCTCCTGTTCTCCGTTTGAGCAAAATGTCCTCCAAATGACAGTACTCTAAACCTACCTCCGGTGGGATACGATACTTCGCCCTGAAGCCCGCCATACCGGCCGGAGAATCTACCATTTTCTCAAGCCTACCCATCCCCTCTAATCCTAAAAACAACTTGAAGGCAGTATGATTAATGAAGAATAATGGAGAAGAAGCGCACACTTACGGGTGAGGGGCTCGAAGGAGTCTTCAAGAGAATGGCAGCGGAAGTAAGAACGGACTGAAGGAATAAGCTCTGAGAAGTTCTGAATATTGGAAGGCTCGTCAAAAGTGGGGGACGAACGCCCTCAAAGCCTATTATACTCGGTAAAAGTTGAACAGACGCACTCGCGTCTAAGGCATGTGAAGCGTTGTCCACCGTAGATCCTGCCTCCAACCGTTGGATTGAGCGAGTGTAAAACCTCGAAAGCTGCGGTTACTTTCTCTTGGGTCGTCAACTGCCCACAGCATTAATGAGGCACATAAAGGCGTGCCTTCCTCCCTCCACGTGTGAAGCAGTGGTTCACCACGAACCGTCTAGTGAGTATCAAAATCCCGCCTTTTCTCCTCGGACCCAGAAAAAGGCCGGCATTTTGAGGGGCTATTATGGGGGGATAAAATCTGTCAGCTGATGTTGGGCCGTAGTTCATGTACCAAGCCCAGCCACGATAAGAAGAAAAGGCATGGGCGTAGGATATCCCATCCCAACCATGATGGGCCGGGCCTGCTTAGGGGCGTCCGAGGAGGAGTGCCTCCTCGAACTCGCCAATTAAGTGTCCAATTCGCACTCCATACCTTGCGAAAGGTCACCCAATACGAAGGAACAGTGCGTGACGTTCAGGAAGGGGGGCAACCACAACTGCCGCATTAAATGCCAAGGAACTACTTTTCCAGCCGCATTAATGTGGAAGGGACAGGAACGCAGAATCATCTTGGCCAGTGCAACTCACAGAAAAGAAGAAGGATGACCTGTGGGACAGGCACTCAAGTGGAGGGTCAGATGGTTGACAAGTGTAGGGACATGATCTTAGGAAGGATGCTATATAAGAGAAGGAGATCCCCATGGAAAAAGGATCGCAAGCTGAAGGAAGAAAAAGATAGAGAAGGAAGAAAAAGAAGGAAGAGAAAGATAGAGAAAGAGAAAAGAGATAGAAGTATATGAAACAGCCCCAGGGACCATTACTCCAAAGGTTTGAAGGGATATCCTTACGTCCAACTGGTTGCATGGCATGGTCGTAACTGCATTTCCTCTGTCAAAGACCTAGTTCTGTAACCTACTCTCTACAAATTCATTGTTAAGGGACTTTTGGGCCAGAATCACCTGCCTGTTGGGCCTGAGCCCCAAAATCGTGCCCCTACAGTAATCATTATAAATAAATAAACCAAGAATGAATTTGATTTTCATATTAATTAATCTAAAATTTTGACAATAGATACAATCAAAATTAATTAGTTATCAAATTTCATGATCTCTACTACTCATCTTGTTCATATATATAGACAGTAACGTACGTACACATACACACATATCAACCATTTGTCTACTATGGTCAACCACAAGTCTTCAATATTACTCTAAATTATGTATTTATATAATGTACTGCATAATATATCATCACTACATAGTATCTGCCAACAAAAAATGTATTTGCCAACAAATGCAATTCTCCTAAACAATTATCATTCATTATATAACAATATTATTAGTCCATGGTAAAGATTGTCCCATGTAAAAGCAATTTAGAGCAATATAGGTACTATGTTTAAAATTTTCATCTTTTACTTCTTTCATTCTTTCTTCTTCTTCTTCTATTATTTTATTTTATTTTTTTGTACTTTATGTACGAAAAAGAAGTAACTTCTGCCTGGAATCCATCAAATCGAAAATTTCTTAGAGAAAAAAGAAAATCGAGCTTGAAATTCAAAGCAAAGAATTGGGATTTTGGTAGAGAGGAATGAAATAATTACCGCTGAAAATTTGTTCTCTTTTGCAAGTCGGAGCTATTGATCGATCAGTGAAGTAAAGAAAAATCTAATCAGAGAATTGTGTTATAGAGGGGAAGAGAAACATGGAGAAAAGAGATAAGAGAGACAGTAAAAGAGAGAGATCTATGGGAAGAGGAGAGACCAGAGTTAGTGATGGTGAGAGTGTGAGGAGAGAAAAAGCAAAGGAAAGAGAGAAAAAGTGAGAAAACTTACCATGAGAGAGAAAAAGCGCCAAAAAATTATGTTTCCCACGGCTATAGATGAAGATAATATTTATAGAAGATGCAACGTATGAGAGAAAGATTGTTTTCCAAAAAAAAAATTTGGAAAACAGCTTATAGAAAATAAGCCTTATTTTTATTAGAGTTTTTCGTTGACCAAAGATAGTTTTCCATTGACCAGGTTTTTTTTGTGCTACCAAACACTGGAAAATGTGGAAAACTATCTTTACAGAAGGTTTTCCAGCGAAACAAACAGAACGTAAAGACACAACTATTGAATCTCAACAACATACCAATGCAAATATTAATTACTTAAAATTCAAAATAAATTATTTATACATGATAAGTTACAATTCAAACAATATTGAACACTACAATATTTAGAAATTAAATGTATATAGACAAACAATTAACGCTATAGTAAAAAAAAAAAATCCTCAAATAACTAAATATAAGAGTTTAATTCCTCTTTGTTTCAATTTAAAACCAAATTGTGCATAAAAGCAAAAAAATTTCCTTTGTTTCAATATGTCTTTAGTATTAAAATCACAAATTCATTAAAACCAAATTGTGCATAGAAAATCTTAGAAATTGAAAGACAACTTTAAAATGTTTTTTGTATCTGCTTCCTTTGTTGGTTTGTAGTAGTCCCTAAATATGCCATTTTGTTTTCCTTAAGTACAGATGTTGGTATAAGTTACACATTGGTTTGAACATCAAGTTTTTGAAATTTTGTACAATCACCATCTTCTTCAATTGATAAGTTTTTGAAATTTTGTACAATCACCATCTTCTTCAATTAATATGTTTATACCAAAATCAAGAATAAAATGAATATATTAAACAGGCAGTAGCAGGACGTAGTGAACAATAAACACAATACTACTACAATCAAATCATGCCCAATTTCCTTCTCAAAAAAAAAAAAAAAAAATCATGCCCAATTTCTCTGTACAAGTAACAGTAAAGCTCTTTCGAAAAGTTTGCTGCAAAGGTTACCTTTTTAGCATGGTCATGGTCATGTTGTGGTGTGAGCTAAAACAGAGATCTTTGATTAAAACAAAAGACAGATTTTTTTTTTTTTTTTTTTTTTTTGTTGAGATATAAGCATCTATCAACTTTTTATTTTATTTATAATTAAATTTAATGTTCCAATCTTCACATATGGTCAAAGACTTAAAAAATTTCCTAAGGAATAATAATAACAAACACACAGAGACGGAGAAAAAGAAAATTGCGTGAGCAGCAACAATACATACCATTTGAAAGGGATCAGATCTTCATACACATTCACAGAGACAGAGACAGAGACAGAGTATTAAAATTGTGAGCTTGACCGACGCCCTACCTCTGAGGCCGACCGGTTACCTTTTTTGATTATCACCGGCAAAAATAAAAAGGAGACCATGTCTGCGGCGATGAAGAGAGAGTGTGGGTAAAAAAATTAATTTATTTATCAGAGAGAAAGATAGTTTTTAAAAATTAAATACTATATTTATTTACGTAAGCTGTGTCAAAAAATATTTAAACTGTCTTATAGCTTTAGTTAGGATTCAAGGCAAATATATTATTTTTGGGTGTTTTTTTTTTTTCCTTTTTGATAATGCCGGTTTGAAATTTTTGGGTGTTTTTTTTTTTTTTTTCCTTTTTGATAATGTTAGTTTGAAATTTTTGGGTGTTTTTTTTTTCCTTTTTGATAATGCCGGTTTTTTTTTAGTCTTAAAAAGTTTTTTTTTTTTAATATTGTGCTGACGTGGAAAATTGTGGGAACTTCAAAAGTTTCGGTTTTATATATATATATAGATTAACATAAACTACGTAGAATTTTTTCTTTTTTTAGAAATTTTATAAAAAGAAAAAATTTGACAAAATTTTTTATACTTGTTGATATAGTAGATTGATAATAGTATGTAAAAGAGTGGTGTTAGTGGTGGACTTAATTGAGAACTAGTAAAAGTTTGCTAACTAAACTCTTATTATTATTCTTTTTTTTTTTAAGTACAACATTCACAATATTTTTTTACAACAAATCCTAGGTTTTAAGTTACTTTTTTTTTTTTTCTCTTTGAAAATATCACTATAATTATTTTTTTACTATCAATAACAAGTTGTAACAACCTACTACTTAACATAATTGTAAAAGTGTTGTAAAAAATATTGTGAACGTTGCATTTTTCTCTATTTTTTATTTGTTTTTCATTTGGTAAAAAAATATTATTTTATTTATTGATTATAAATAACCCTATTGATTAAATTTTGGGGGCCTTTTTTTTACTTGGGGCCTTAGGCGACCGCATTTTTTGCTCCATTGTTCAGCCGGCACTGATTTTTACATATGATTTCATAAGGTTCCCTTATAAAACCTGGGAATTTTTTTACCAATTTTCCTTATTATGGTTTAACGAAATGATGGTAATTCCCAAAGTTTTACCCCAAAAAAAAAAAAAAAAAAAAAAAAAAAAAAAATTGTGGTTAGAGGCTGATCCAGTAACCGCAAAATTTTCAAAAATGACAATCCTCTCTTACGCTCAGAGGTAGTCAAGCATCAATCGAGCATTTCGCTCAAGTTGACATATTTTTCACTAAAAGTTAAGTCATTAATTGTAGATTGTATTTTCGATTACACTATTTGAATGGAATGTGTTCCTCCTAATGTTGAAAATGCTTGCATTGCTAATTTAGTGCATTCTTAATGAAAAGTTTGAAGCTTCCTCTCTAAAAAATTAAAATTTAAAAAAAATTAAAAATTTTAAAAAAAATTTTAAAAAAAAAAAAAAAAGAAGAAGAAAAGGACTGTGTGACAATGTCCTACCAAATGCATTTGCATAGCTTGATTCTTTATCTCATCAAACAGGCTGATCAGTAGTCAGCATTTTATTTTCAATTCAAATTACTTTACTCATATTTTTCCTAGTCTTCCGTAAAATCTCCAATGAGATCAGAGCCCCTTTGCATAACACTATTACTGCATGGTGATCATACTGAAGTCGGCAGCTTATTGAGCTGATACGTTGCAGTCCCCAATGACATGCATGTTGCAGTAAATTACTACATGCAAATACAAACGTTTAAAATGGGAACTTTATTCAGCCACGTATCGATTAATTTGTTTGTCAGTGATCTGAATTTGTAAGAGCATCAGGCTTACGTTATTCTGGTTGCAAATATAACCAAAATTTCTGACAATTAATAAATGGATTATCAAGTCAGAAATTAAATAAATAAATAGATTACGTTTACATGGACCCTTGGGGGCCTGGAAGCTCAAGTTTTTGTATCGGAATGTATGTGTGTTTAGGGTGTAGGTAGGCCAAGTTCTTTGCGCTGGATGATCCGGAAAAACATCCAGTAGTATGCTTGGTCATCACCAATATTATTCATGGAAACCATAAGACACGTGCATAGCTAGAGTCCTTTTGATATATAGTTTGCTATGTTGCCGCATATATGCTTTTATCCAAACAGTATCTATTAATTCCTTGTGTGTATTCAATTCAGGCTTTAAACCTTTAGGTTTTTTCTTCTATTTTTTTGTAGAAACCTCAATTTCGTAAAGGGGATTCCGGCAATAGAAAGAGTATTTTTAATCAATATGAAAAATATTTTCTAAAAAAATCAAACCCAATTTTTTTTATATAGATATTCAACTTTAATATATATACACAGATTAGTTAAAATTTATATTATAAAAAAAAAAAAAAAAAAAAAAAAAAAAAAAAAAAAAACTCCCCTTCAGAAAAAATATAGTCTCAAATATCAGTTAAAACAAACAATAAAATAAATAACAAAAAATAATATTAAAAATTTACCTTAGGTTATATGACATAAGCCTATATTGTAAGATTGTTGATTTTATCAAAATTACAAAATTATGATAGACAAATGAATAATTTAAAAAATGTAATGAAATTTAATTTCTTTTCAATTTTTTTCAAACTTTTAGTAATAGATAATTAAAGTAGTAATTTACCTATTAGAACATTGGAAATAGAACTTCATATAAAGTAGAAATATCATAATAATTTTCATGTATTTATTATTTTGTGAGGGCTCTGTAATTATACATGTATGCAAATTTTTTTTTGGGGGGGGGGGGGGGGGAGAAAAACACATGTATGGAATTTGATCATTAAGGTAAAATTATTAATTGTGTTTGTACATAGAATTATCTATTCTATCGTTTATAGTATTTTATTTTGTATTTCTAAGAATGAAATTTTATATATATATATATATATATATGAGAGAGAGAGAGAGAGATCATGACAGATAATAAACTTTCCAAAAAGTTAAAAGTTTTGAATGTTAATTGATTTATTGTTCGTAATACGAATTTAAATGCTTCAAAAAGAAATAAAAAAGAAAAATATGCACTTTTTTATTATTCAGTCTCCCTCCTTACCAATAAGGCAATACAAAAGAGGCCAGATAACAAAAAGATAATGTCTTAGCCAAATTGATGGATATTTAGTAGATGACAACCCCTTGGGGATGTTACCAGATTTTCAATTTGAAGTTACAAACATGTTGTCCTGGAAACAAACTAGATAGACTTTTGATTGTCTATCCTTGATGTAGTGGAATAAATCATGAAAACTAATGCATAAATAACTATTGGAATGAGGAAAGAGAGAGAGAGAGAGAGAGACAATTGACCAGATTAGTAGTCATAGTAAATAATAAGTTTTATATAAATAAACAACCAAAAATTCTTGCTGCATCAAAAGTAGATAGAAATGATAACAGAATGATTTATACTATGCTATTACTAATGAAATAGTTATACTATTTCCTAATGAAACAATAGGTATCAGTAGTCTATACAAGACCCTATAAAATACTATTGCAAATTAAATTTGTCATATCCAGAAAATATCAAAATATAAATAATAATTATCATATTGATTCTTTAGTAAGCATTATAATTTTTCCAAATTCCAACGGATTCAACAAGTTTCTGTTTATTATCTTTATAGATACCAATTATTATGTTATTTTCATCAAGTTTAGTTGGAATAAGCTTTGCAACAAAAAAATTATACAAATATTATATCTATTTTTTTTTTTTTTTGGTCGTCCATGTTCTTACAGATATTGTTATGTTTATCGTAATTTTTATTTTTATTGTTGTCGATATAACCAAAAAAAAATAATAGTTTGTTGCTGATATTTTAAAACCTTTTTTGTAGAAAAATATTTAATACTACCCTAAACAAAAAAAGAAGATAACATTGTAACATTTTATGCATGCATAACTCGCTATAAATAGCCTTCCACAAAATAGTGACCCCAGTAAAAAAAATACCAATATTTTTTGAAAATAATTTTGATAACTTTTTTTTCACGCAATTATGGTCTAAAATAATTGGCAATTGAAAAAGGTCTTTGGTGGATTATTTCTAGTACGTAGATTGTATTGAAAAAATAAATAAATAAAAAGAAGATGGGACATAATGGCATAACACTCTTTGAAAAATTTGGACCCAACATGACTATACAGTCTATAGTTCATTTAGTTTAGCCTTAGAAATAAGGTCAATTTACATTCTGAAATAATGATGAAAGATTATATATGTTCTGTGAAACGTTTTTTATTTGCTTGATCTTGAATTTATTATTATTTTCTAGACAATTGGAGTGTTGCCATATTTTGTTTTATCATTAGTATTTTACTATCCAATGTACGTAATACTAAATTTTTTGGGTTTCATGAAGCCTGACTTGCAGCAACTTCAAAAGTATCATGCAAAAATAAATTTTACGTTCTCTTCTATTTGATATAATTGGAGATTCCTATCGTTAGTCATATTTTAAAAATTCTTTTAATCTCATATTTTAATACAAAACAATAAAAATAATATATATATATATATATATATTAAAAAAAAATCACCTTTTTAACACCCATTGTTTTCACATAATTCACCTTTGGTTATTTCTCTTTTTTCTCTTTTGGAGAGTATAATTTGGTGAATATTGTCAAGTGAAGAGAAAACATAAGGATAGAGTTTATAACAAAATCTTTAAAGGGACTATGGTGAGCTTGGTTAGAAGATTAACTACCAATTTTGCCAATAGGTGTTGTCACTTGGTTCTTTCTATTCTACTCAACCTTGGTTCATAAACATAATAATAATAAGAATAACTTGAAGAAACAACAATTTTTTTATATCTTATTTCAATTATTTGAATAATTATAATATAGATATTATATCAAGAAAACATACACACACAAAATTTAATAATTATTTTAATTGTTTTGTTTAAAAGAACTCTTTGTAATTTGAACTCGTTGAGAATTGATAAAATAATTATTATGTATAAACATTAGAAAAATAAAATTTTAGAATTTGGTGAATTTGTTTAAAAAAAAAAAAAAACACTACATAAAAAAATAAAGAATAAACATAACAATATTTGGCTTCTTTTTTGGAACGTGCATGTGATTTGCTACAATGTTCTGTAGTGCCTGTATAGGGTGTTGATGCCTTGAATACAAAGTTTAAGTATCAAAATAAATCTTTTAGTTCGATGGTGACCCACCAACCAAGCTCCCTCATAAATCTTATCTGTAATTCAATTAAGAAAAGTAAAATAATTGAAATATGAATTGGATTAACAGATTAGTCATGTTGGTTTCATGCTAAACTCATTTGTTGTCCGGCCTACTATGTCATCTGGCATATGATGGCACAACCCACATCAAAACCATCTAAAGTCCAACTAGTATATGCAAGATATAACCCATAAAAATTAAAAAAGTTAATTTAAGATTCATTATCAATCACATTTAATTTTATAAATTCCAAATATTTACCAGAATATTGGCAAAATATCCATAAATCCGAGAAGAAAGGTCTATAACAGCCACATAATTTTAACAAAGACAGAAAATGATAAAAGGATAACTAATAATGCAGGATATTTACAATCTGGATTGTATACCAGATAGATGTGGGAAGCTAATTGGCCTATAGAATATAAGTTGATCCCAAAACACAGAAAAACAGAAGAAGAAAGGTGCGGCAAAATATATATATATATATATATTTTTTTTTTTTTTTGATAACACCATATTCTGATTTGATTCCACATGTCATCCTTGGCTTGGAGAGAAGGGTACATTTTTAGCAAAGAATGTGTGATTAGGCAGCAATGAGAAAAGGTAGGCCCTTTAATCGTTGTGTAATTTCTTAATCCTCTAATCCTTGTGTAATTTCTGAATCCTCTAATCCTTTCATCTGCTCAGCAAGGCAATAAGGAAATAATTATTACTAGGCTAGCAAGAATCAGACATGTCTACATTCATGTATAATCACACATACCTAGTAATAAGTGCCACGACGACATGTTTAAAATTATTTCAAGACGAAGCTGAAATGAGATGAAATGTTTTGTTGCATTCTTTAGACCTATAAGACGTCATTTCTATGAGTGATTATGGTAATAAAATTAAGTGAAAACAAAGCTTCAATTATATTCTGTTCCCATTCAGCTAATAAAACAAAAATGCTCATGTTTCTGGAGAAAATTGGAAGGAAAAAGAGTCTTTTGATCTGTAATTAGAATATGATCTTACAGCATTGATATAAGCTCGAGTTGAAAAGGACCATACAGTTGAATTGACTTCCTAACAATGCCCAGTCCACTTTAAGTTTTAATTAGCCCTTGTCTCAGCGCATCCTAATTGAAATTTTAAATAATAAAGTTTAGCTGCCATATAAGATAATCTGGACTGCAAATCATACAAGAAAGTGAGACAAGAGAACCACAAATTACCTGAAGCCTTTTTCTTTTTCCCTATGACAGTTGACACCGATTGATAAAAATAATGCAGGTAAGAAAGACAATAAACCAATACCAGACCATCCAAATAAAGATCATTTTCCTGTAGGATTAAGAAAGTAAAGTTGTGATAGAGTTCTATGCTCCTGAGAAATGAATACTCCAAATCCTGCAAAGGAGAGGTCAAGATGTCTAATTCTCTCCAGAGTAACCAAAATAGCTTGGAATGCCCTCACCAATAAAATAATTAACTCAATTTATTTAGTAGTTTTAGCTCCACTAAAAAAGGATTAATCTTTCAACATAACGGCAATCTATATTCATCATTCATCAGCAGAATATTAATTTATAGGTGGAGCTCAACTCGATTTCCACTTACGTGTCACTCAGATTCCAATCCCTCTTCAGCAATCTTGAACAGACAAAGACAAGAGCCTATTTAAAGGACTTGTAAGAACTTTGAAACTTAGAAGGGCACATTTTTCTTTCTCATTGCAAGTTAGATTGGAGCACCTTTGCATGGGTTGGAATTGTAGGGTATTACAAAGAAAACTATACCAAGAGAAACACAACAATTATGAAAGATACAGATATGATGAAGCAATAAGGAAGAATTGTGTTCAAAAGAACCTTTACATGTTTAATAGCAGGCAACAACATATGCGTATGGATAATCAGGTTTTTAGCCAAAACCAGCTATTGATGGTTTGCTCACAAATAATGTTTCATGTACTACAATCTTTCTTGAAATTGCGAGAAAGTATTCCACTAGACACTATTCAGCTTGACTTGCAAGTTGCAAATTTCATGTTCATTTTCAATATGATGTTTGAGAAATTGTCCACCTAAATAGGGAACCAAAAATGTGTTAAACTTGCATATGGCCAATCCCAATTAAGTTTCCAAAAATGTGTTAAACCCATGAACTCAACAAAAGCACTGCTGAAACTCAAGATAAACATTTGTTTAAAGTAACAGAAACAAAGCCTAGGAGTAATTTCAAGGTATAGCATACTACTTTTGTTTTTTGATAAGTAGGTATGGTATACTACTTTTATTGAATCCATTGCTTGTACAAACTAAAGTTTGATTTTACAATATTAATCTACAGGGATTAAATGAAACTACGAATTGGATTGCCTTTGTTGTCCATAGGAAGAAATACCATATTCATATATGCTAGTGGAGTGTATTAACTAACACATGTTACAGACACCATCAAAACATTGATTAACATTATCACATGACATTTGCACTAAAATATGAAGAATCTTACAACATTTACTAACAATGAAACAACACCCCTAAAACTATCCCCCATGTGATCTAGGAATTGAAAGTAGATAATTCTCCATTGCTTGTTCAATAGTAAAGGACAGCATACACCCAAAAAACCAACCACAAAGCCAATTGCAATGCTCACATAGAACCAATCCACTTCAAGTCCAAGAGTACCTTTACTCCCTATGTTTTCATTGTTGGGTTTTACACCATTTGTAGTACAATTATCAGTAAGTGGTGGTCCACAGAGTTTGTTTCCAATAAAACTGGATGCCTCAAAACTCTGTAACAGGGTGCCTAAAGGGATTTTCCCAATCAAATTGTTGTTTGACAAGTTCGAATGATTTTAAAATGTCAAACTTGACATGCTTGAGGGAATTTGACCTATAAGTTGGTTCATAGAGAAATCAATAGATTCCAATGAACCCATAGTACCTATATTCACAGGAATACTTCCAATCTAGAGATTATATGACAAATTCAATGACTGTAATTCTTAGAGATTGGTCACTTCTTCTAGAATCTCTCCTGATAAGCTGTTCTTGGAAAAGTCAATACTTTTTACTAGTTGAAGAATGGTACTACACTCAAGAATTTTTCCCTTTATCACAAGCAATGCATTTTCAAGAGGGAAAGATTCACCATACGAATAAATTGGGGGGTAAAAATCCATATTGAGATATGAATTACTTTTTGTGGCCATGGCACTAAAATTTTTAACGCATCTTGGTATGCTTCCAAATAATTTTTTATGGTAAAGGTCAAAAATCTGAAGTTATAGCACAAAGTCCTTTCAGAATGTGACCATGAAAATTATTTGAGCAAAGGTTGAGAGTCGTCAAGCTTAAAAGCCTATGTCATATCCATGAAGGGATGGATCCAACAAACTCATTTTCACTAAGATCAATAATAACCAATTCTATACAATTTTTCAAAGATGATGGCAATTTGTTTGAGAGTTTGTTGTTGTGTAGGTGCAAAGACTTGAGAAGAGTCAACGGTCCAATGGATGTTGGAATGTTGTCGGTGAAATTGTTGTTTCCTAAATTTATGGTCTCCAACTTGTGCCATATCGTCCAACAATCATGTATTTTTCCTGATAAAAGATTTTTTCCGTGTTTTTGGGCTCATTCATCTTGTAACACGAACTTGTGAATTAAGAAAATACTGTTTTTTTAATACCAAACTTGTGAATTAAGAAAATAATGTTTACATAAAAGAGAGTCTTACTCTTACATATTAGAAGAACCAAACTGTTTATACAGAAGAGACAGAAAAATAAAAACTAGCATATATTGCAAGGCTTCATCAGATGCACTTCTTCCAAAGTCGGTGTGTTTCCCATGCTTTCACATTCATTTCTTCTTCACTTAAGTCTCTCGTTTCTAGAACTAAAAAACTAATGAAGGCTTCCATGGCTACAGCATGCATGGCGAAAAGGAGAACTACATATTCTTTGTAGAGACATAAGGAAGGCGCTGCAAAGTAGGCCATTGAGAACAAGAGTAACAGAAATTATCAATGTCAAAGTAGATCCTATAGAATTAGCTCTCCGAGGTAAATGAACACAAAACCATCCTAGGGGTCCACTGATCACTACATATCCACCCACATAAAAAAACAAAGCCACAAAAATGACAATAGCAACATCCACTCCTAGGTACACCACATTATAATCATCCATTCAAAGTAGACCAAATATCATAAATAATGTCAAAATCATCATAGATGCAAAAGTACGTAGCACTACCAATCGTTTGTATCGACCAAGCAAGACTCCACCCACAATCACCATAATGAAATAAGCATATGCAACTCCAATGGATAAAACAAAATAAGCAGAGATAGACACACTAACAAAATTCAAAAAGACAGGGGAGAAGAAGTTTAGGGCAAAAACTCCATTCAATTGCATGAACATTTCCCGAACACATGCAATGAATAAATATGGTAGATATTGGACTCTAAAGGGATCAACCAAGGAACCATAAATTCCCTCACTCTCTAATACCAATTTGTCAAATTCAGCAACAATTAGTCTACCTCTAGTCTTTTTGAACGCATTTTTAGCTTTTCCAATGTCTTTCATCCCAATAAAATAATGTAGACTTTCAAGAGCAGTAGCAAATAACATCAAGGATGCAAGAGCTAAAGCTCCTGAAAGTCTAGAACACAACCTAAGCCCCGAATTGGACGATGCCACTAATAATTCATAGTTGACGCTATAGCAATTCCCAAATTATAGGAATTGTGAAAAATGATGGCTAGTAAGTTTGTATAATCACTTAGAGCGAATTCTGAAATATATACTGGAAGAACCTACAATAGAATGTAATAGTTTACATACATCAAACATGGAGCAGATTCATACACAAGCATTATATATTTAAAATTTTAAATAAAAATTAATATCTATTGAATACATCCTACCCCAATCCACAAATAATCCGACCAATGAAGAGGATAGGTAGATTCTTAATTGTTGAGAGTACGGATCCCACTAATACGAGTCCAAATCCAATATAGACAACCAACCATCTACCATATAACTTGGAGAAGAGACAAGAAGGTAGTATTGCTACAGCGGTGGCAAGGTAGAGGCACGCAATGAAAGCGTTAATATTATTGTCATAAAATGAACAATAATTGGTTGTCTTTGTCATTAGCATTTCTCAGTAAACACCAAAAAGTGTTAGTGATTCCCTAATGTTAACAACATTTCCTAGAACCAAAATAGCAAATATTAACCCATTGCGCGGATAAGCCCAGCCTCTTCAAGTAGTTCAACGATACACGTTGATTGCGCGGATAAGCTTTCTTTCCTTCTAATGAAGGCAAGCTGTTAGTCAAGAGGTTAGTTACTAATTCTTCGTTCATAGGTACTCCCTTGCTCCACCTTTTCGCCTAGTCACTCTCTCACCTTATAGCTAGGAGTGTTCAATAAGAGTTGTGAGTGACTCTTTTAGAGAACAAGCTGTCAAGAGTGAAGTCAACAGAGTCAGTATCAACACCTAAAGTTGGCAATCACTCTCTGTCCAAAGTTAGGAGTTCCGTTACTAGTCATTGACTCAGAGTCGGGAAGGACAGTGTTACCATCCCTCGTTAATATTTGCTATTTTGGTTCCAGGAAATGTTGTTAACGAATCACTAACAATTTTGGTGTTTACCGAGAAATGCTAATGACAAAGACAACCAATTATTGTTCATTTTATGACAATAATATTAACGCTTTCATTGTGTGACTCTACCTTACTGCCACTATAGCAATACTACCTTCTTTTATCTTCTCCAAGTTATATGATAGATGGTTGGTTGTCTATATTGGATTTGGACTCGTACTGGTGGAATCCGTACTCTCAACAATTAAGAATCTACCTATCCTCTTCATTGGTCGGATTATCTGTGGTACTGGGGAAGGATGTATTCTACAGGTATAAATTTTTATTCCAAAATTTAAAATTTAAAATATATAATGCTTGTGAATGAATCTACTCCATGTTTGATGTATGTAAACTATTACATTCTATTGCAGGTTTTTCCAGTATATATTTTAGAATATGCTCCAAGTGATTATGCAAACTTGCTAGCCACCATTTTTCACCATTCCTACAATTTGGGATTTGCTATAGCGTCAACCATGAATTATTTAGTGGCACCGTCCAATTCGGGGCTTAGGTTGTGTTCTGGACTTTCAAGAGCTTTAGTTCTTGCATCCTTAATGCTATTTGCTACTGCTCCTAAAAGTCCACATTATTTTATTGAGATGAAAGACATTGAAAGAGCTAAAAATGCGTTCAAAAAGACTAGAGGTAGACTAATTGTTGCTGAATTTGACAATTTGGTATAAGAGAGTGAGGGAATTTATGGTTCCTTAGTTGATCCCTTTAGAGTCCAATATGTACCATATCTATTCATTGTATGTGTTCGGGAAATGTTCATGCAATCGATTGGAGTTTTTACCCTAAACTTCTTCTCCCTTGTCTTTTTGAATTTTGTTAGTGTGTCTACCTCTACTGATTTTGTTTTATCCATTGGAGTTGCATATGCTTATTTCATTATGGTGATTATGGGTGGAGTCTTGGTTGGTCGATACAAACGACGGGTAATGCTACGTACTTTTGCATCTGTGATGCTCTTCACATTATTTATGATATTTGGTCTACTTCGAATTGATGATTATAATGTGGTGTACCTAGAAGTGGATGTTGCTATTGTCATTTCTGTGGCTTTGTTTTTTTATGTGGGTGGATACGCAGTGATCAGTGGACCCCTAGGATGGTTTTGTGTTCCTTTACCTCAGAGAGCTAATTCTGTAGGATCTACTTTGACATTGATAATTTCTATGTTACTCTTTTCTCAATGGCCTACTTTTCAACGCCTTCTATATTTCTCTACAAGGAATATGTAGTTCTACTTTTCGCCATGCATGTTGTAGCCATGGAAGCCTTCATTAGTTTTTTAGTTCCAGAAATGAGAGACTTGAGTGAAGAAGAAATGAATGTGAAAGCATGGGGAACACACCGACTTTGGAAGAAGTGCATCTAATGAAGCCTTGCTATATATGCTAGTTTTTATTTTTCTGTCTCTTCTGTATAAACAGTTTGGTTCTTCTAATATGTAAGAGTAAGACTCTTTTATGCAAACACTATTTTCTTAATTCACAAGTTTGGTATTAATATTAGTCTCTGTCATTTTATTTCTTCATGCAAGTCTGTTGAGGTGTCAATGTTAATGCATGTACTGCAAACTTATTTACACTTTGGCTGAATTGTTGACATGTAACAGGAAATTTATTAGGTAGTATTGGAGTATACTCCCTCTCTCTCACATGATTGTCTCTGTTGACACCAGGCATGATCTCTGTATGCAAAAATTGAATGCCCTTTGCTACTCCTATAGCAGCAGCAATATGTTGTGTCCAAGTAAGAGTGTTCAAAATGTCCCACAAAGATCCAGCTCCTTGGTGTGCCATTTGGTACATATTCAAAGAAAAAAAAATTCTGCTGATCCTTGAATCATCCAAGTAACACTCAAGCAGCGTCCCAAAGCACTGACCAAATGGCGATGCCCTGAGTTTTAATATCAGCTCTATATGATACATAAAATTTCGAGTGTTGTGGCTTCTTTTCATTTTTAGGCGTCTAAAAGCTACAATAGAACCATACTTTAGCCGGCCTCTATACATCTGTCAATGAGAACCTTCACCCAAGGAAGCAGATGTGTCAAAGTTGTTTGTAGCCTCCTCAAGCTCTTCATAGAGCTGTATTTAGTTATTTTTAAATCACAGGAGCCCTCAACTATTCAATGCAAACTTCATAAACCAGAATTTGTTGTTCAAAGGCTCAAAGAAAGGTGAGTTCAGGGTCAGTTTTAAGTCCTACTAGCAACTTTATGGTGTAGGTGGGAGCCAAACTCTTAATCCAACCCTAAAAGTATACCCTTTAAAGAAGATGAGAGTTCTCTTTTTCTATTTACATAGAGAAAATTAGATCTTTTCTTGCGTGCCGGTAACAGGTTGATAAGGGGTTTAATGGTGATTGATAGAGTAATGGATGCTACATGAGCATATGAAGATGAGAAAATTTGTTATGTCACATGTAAAAAAATATAGCAACTGATACAATAATAGACTTCGTTTGCAGGATTGGATCCGAAAATCACAAGAAGGATACAAACAGTCAGACTTGGCTAGCCAATGCAATTAAAGGTGAAAGACAAAAAAAATTCAATCTCTTTCCGCATGACATGCTTGTTTTTAGTTTTCGATTTTTATGATTTTTTGTTTTGTTTTCTAACTCCATGTTCACTTTATCATCTCTTTTTGTTGACTATGTGCATTATCAATTAGTAATATGGTTTCTTCCTTTCTTTGTAGGTATAAGATTTATATTGAAGGTTCTGCCTGTTC
Source organism: Quercus robur (assembly GCF_932294415.1). Taxonomy (NCBI): domain Eukaryota; kingdom Viridiplantae; phylum Streptophyta; class Magnoliopsida; order Fagales; family Fagaceae; genus Quercus; species Quercus robur. Next base: position 58,867,334 of record NC_065538.1, on the reverse strand, counting down.
TGTTAGTGAAAAATACATTCTTGCTTTTGATTCTATTAGCTTACTTGTGAAGCCCCACTACTATGATTTCTTCACAAGAAGTTTGATGCCAATGCACCACTACTAGCCTGTAAGGAATGATGACAAGTGCAAATCTATTAAGTTCGCAATTGCCCGGGGCAATTGCCACAAGCAAAAGGTAATATCATCAAAATTGGTGTGGAGATTCCAAGTCGCCAGAGAGCACAGCAGTGCCAGATCTGGATCTCAATGCCTCTACCCTCTGCCCTCAACGCCAACCCTGTTCATGGTGCCTCGATGGTCTCACCGTCAATCAACTTGGAGGGAGATAATCCCAATGTAGCAGTAAGTGCGACAATGGATAGTGGCTTCCAAGCATGGGTTGATCAGAGAGGCAGTGATCTGTAGGGGGACGGGGGTCAAAAATCAACTCCATTGGATGGGGACTTCAGTGTAGGGATGTTGGCGAGGCTGATGGGGCCTAGGAAGGTTGTCTTTCCATCTCAACAACATCAGGGTGCTACCCAAAATCAATCTTCTCCTCTGTAGGGTCTGGGTAGCGAGAAGATCTTCTATTTTGGGGAGAGAGAATTCCACGGAGGTATTAGGTGAGAAGGGAGAAAAATGGAGCAATACGTCAAGCCATTTGGATAGGGATGAGCTAGCATAGGTTGGGGATGAGCTGGCACAAGATGGGTCTGAACACTTTCTGCTTCAGTGGAAGCACAGTGAAGCAAATCCTAGTGGTTTGTGTCACGGGGAGGAAGAGAGTGGCTTGTTGGAGTGTTCACCTTTATCTAAATGGGATCCCAATGAACAAAAGGAGTTGGATGTGATCCAGGAAGTTGATGAGGGAGTGTTTCGAGGGCTAGAGATGAAAAATTCGAAATGGGCATGTAGCCTGACACTACAAAAAAATGGGGCTATCCCAGCATTTTCAAAATCATTGGGATAGCCCCAGATTGCGCTGGAATAAGGTCAAAATTCCAAGCCCAGCGTTTTTTTTCCCGGTGCTTCAAACCGCCGTACAATGACAATCGGTATAGGATCGCTGGACTTGTACCAACACTTTTCAGACCCTATTCCGACATTTTTACTTGTGTCAGGACAGCCTTATGGAAATATGAATTTAACCTATGCTAGCGCTTTCAAAAGCGCTGGCATAGGCAATACCTCTTCCAGCGTTCTCAAAAGCGCTGGTATAAGTCTTGAATGAATATAATTTAAAGGCGCTAGTATAGGGCATATGACCATACCCTATGCCAAACCCTATTCCAACGGTTTTCAAAGCACCGGGATAGGTCATTTTTTTTATAAAAAAAAAAAAAATAATTAATTTTTTTAGCAGCTGTAATATGTACCTACAATACATATTTTCCAATACCTATTTTATAGCAACTATAATGAACCACAATTCATATTTTGCAATAGCAAATACAATACCAAATTAAACCAAGAAACTAAATATATTTAATTACACCATGTCAATAATTACCTCCCAAATGTCTAGAATGTCATACACAAAATAATACATCCCAAGAGTCTAGAATGTTATGAGGCGCACCTACACTATGATTTCACCATTGCACATTGAGTTTCAAAAATGTAAGTCACAAAACAAACAACACTCCTAATAGAAAATACTCCACCTTCTCTCTCCATGCAAGCCACCCGCTTGCTCCCAAACAACAACCCACCACAACATACTATATGTATTTACTTAAGACAAAATATGAGAAATTGACAACAAATTGAACAACAATATGTCAACATTCACAACACTCCCAATATAAAATACACCACCTTTTCCCTTCATGCAAGCCACCTGCTTGCTCCAAAACAACCCACCACAACATTAATGTAGAATTGATACCTGAAACAAAATCAAATGGTAATGAAGAGAGGTCCGAGTGAGATTGAGAGAGAGGCCCTTTTGTTCCTGAAAGAAAACAACAAAATATAAAAACCCCATGAAGCAAATCCCTCAAAAAAAAAAATCCAATTAAACCCAAAATCGAAACCCTAAACCAAAAATCAAAACAAAATAATTTTAAAAACTTAGGGCCTGTTTGGTAGGCCATTTCAAGCAATTTTTAGAGCATTTTAAACACACTAACACACATTTCCACACTTTTTCACCAACACGTATATCAAAAACACCCGAACAACATTACTCAAACTCCTCCACCAAACACCCCCTTACTGTTAGGAGGTCTGGGCTTCATCGGCAGCAGCACGGTGAGGAGGATCAAAAATACGTCATCTATCTTTTGATAGTAGCGCAGATTTTGCAAGGATACCTGCAACATGGGAAAGGAAAGTAAGTTTAAGGACAACAGTTTTAAGTGGGTGTATTTATTATTCCTAGTTCTCTCTATTTTTCTTTTTCGTGGTTGTTTATTCTATATGCAAATTCTTAGTGACTTACCTCAATATGTTTGAAATGGTCTCAATAATATTAGATTTTATGGAGAACTAGAATACCCAAAGGAACACACGGGTAGTATGCAAAGCCTTAAGAGGCAGAGAATAAGACAGGCTGACTTTTTGTCTTTTTAGAGATCTCCCAAGTTGATAGGCCTTCATGTATAAGTATTTCACTTATTATGGTCCCTTGGTAAGACTAACTTTTCAAAAGAAGGAAAGGGCAGTGAATAAGATCCTCTCTTTTTTTCCTTTTTTTTACTGACTTCCCTTATAAATCTTACCAAGAGAATCAATAGGGATCTTCATGCAGAAAAATCCCACTATCAATCAGAATTCAGAACAGACCAAAAGAAAAAATAACAAGAAAATTAAATGCTGAAAGAAAAAGGAAAGAAAGATGTGAACAACTCAAGTCAGGTAAGTAGTTGATGCCTTTCTCTAAGTACATTTGAGAATGGAACTATCAACTATCAACTATGGGAGATTCATCTGTATCTCATTTTATAATCACTTGCAAATAGTAAACGTGTCTTAATAAAATAATGACATTAAAATCATTTGACAGTCTCTTCCAAGATTTGGTTTGCAAATTTTCCCCTCTTATGTTTATTTTAAGCCTACTTGTGACTGCCATTTGCATGTGCAATTAGGAAATAAAGTACTTAAAAACTGTGTTAAAAGTTAATTTTCCCATTGAAAGAGTAAAAGGGATTAAGTTGATTAGGCAAAGACAGTAAGAAATATGGAGGCCTTTTTGTGTGGGGGCTAAGTTTACAACTAGACCAGCATTATATCTATATTTTAATGTGAAATGTCTACCTAGGATAATCTTAAGGTCGTGTAATTTATTAAAGAAAACCGCTACTAAATTAAATCAGGACAAAGCAAAATGATGGCATACCCACTTTACAATATTCACAGCACATATATTGGTTACTGTCAGGTCAAATTTGCAACACAAAAGGATAATGATTTAACATAAGAGAGAAAAGAAGAAGCAGTGCACTCACTTGAAAAGGATACTTTTGAATATTTGCATGTAGAGCATACAATAAAAATATATTACTCCTATCTCTCCAATTAAAACAATGTAGACGAGTTAATGGTAATGTGATATAATAGCATTTAGCCCTATTACATGGGATTAGAGATTTAGAGTTCAGATCCCCTTGGTATACTAAGAAAAAAAATGGGAATTAAAAAAAAAAATAGAAAAAATATATAAAAGTCAAACTTCTGATGCATAAAATAATTCTCTTAGTTCCTTATTCAGCAAATAAATAAACAAAAATTCTCTAAGTTCCTCAACATAAAATGTACTTTATAAGCACAAGCATAAATACTTTGTTTTGGTAAGCACTAACATAAAATGCCAAAGCATATTATATCACACATGCATGAGAAGTGAAACTCAACTTGATACACATACATATGTTTAAAAGCAAAAAGTGATTTACTTCAAATTGCATGTAAGTCAGTTCAATTTGTTTTTAAAATAAATAAATAAAGTTGCATTAATTGGCAATTTGTAGTGAAATTTCACCAAATAGCTTGGAATAAGAAT